>NC_133622.1:236536991-236786697 GCF_048593235.1 Sminthopsis crassicaudata | reverse complement strand
CCCATTTATAGCAGGGTGCTACCAGGTGAAAAAAAACAAAAACAAAAACCAAAAAAAAAACAAAAAACAGGATTTGAAGTCAGAGATCCTGGACTCAAATTCTCCTCCAATAACTACATGTGTTATCTTGGAAAAGTCACTTAATTTCAGTAGGCCTCAGATTGCTCATCTGCAAAATAATGTCTAAGGTCCTTTCAGTTATTTCTATGATCTTATAACTGATCACCTATGTGATACTGGCAAGTCATTTGCACTTTCTGGTTTCCTCATTGGGAAGATGAAGGGGTTGGATTAGGCATCTGATCCAAATAGTCTCATTCCTCTCTCTGGGTTTTGTGGGGTTGGACCATACATCTGATCTGTACATTCCCCGCCTCCCCCAGCCTCAGTTTCCCCATTAGGAATATGAGGGGGTTGGGTTAGGTGTCTGATCCAAATAGTCTTGTCCCCTCTCCGGGCTTTGTGGGGGTTGGACTAAAAAACTGATATATATGTTCCCTCCCCCTCTCTGGGCCTCAGTTTCCCCATTAGGAAGATCTGTTCCATAGTCTCATCCTCTCTCTCTCTGGGCTTTGTGGGGCTTGAACTAAAAATCTGGTTTATTCCTTCCTCCCCCTCTCTGGGCCTGTTTTCTCCTCTGTAAGGTATGGGGCTGTACTTGATGACCCCCAGGGTCCCTCCCAACTCTAGACTTAGGATCATTGTAATGGTTCCCACAATCCCTGCCAGGGCTCCAAGGTAAAAGGCCGGCCCTTGCGGCCTCAAAGCAGGGCTTAGCCAGCACTGCTTCCCGAGTCCGTGTCACTGTGCTCCGGCTCTGACATCCTACGGTTCTGCTGCTCTGTAGCCCCGGGGAGACTTGGCCCAGCTGCTCCCCAGGGCTGCCTACAGTTGTGAACCAGATGCTCTGGCTCAGCTCCCCGGTGACTGCTGGGAAGATGCCAACTCAGTCTCCTCCGCCTCCCTGAAGAGTCTGCACCTCCTAATGCCAGTCCTCTGTTGCCACCTAGTGGTCACTTGTAAAATTACTCCAGGTGAAATGAACAGTAACCCTGCTGGTTCTCAAAAAGCTTGAGCTACAAGGTCCTGAGTTACAGGGAAAGGGGATCCCAGATTCTCCTTTTTAATCCCCAAATCTGCCTTGAGCTTTCTTGGCTCTGACTACAAAGGCCAACAGAATGGCCTGCCCCTTTCTGTTGGATAGAAGTTCAATCTTTAAAGGCACACACACACACCCCAAATCTAAAACCACAAAAGGAAATTTAAAAGAGGAATTAGGGTGTTTGAAGATTTTCATTTTTCCCCTTACTTGCACATGGGAAAGTTCAAGAAAAAAAATGAGTCATTTCTCCTACAATCAGATTAATTGGCAGATCAAGGCAATAGTCTCCAATTTTTTTTGAATGTATACATACCCTTAGCACTTAAAAAAAAAAAAAAAAAAATTGTACATGTCAATCCATGTAGATTTGCCAATTTATCCCCAGGGATAGAGACAACTCTGTGATTTCGAGAACTTCCAGGGGAAGAAACTCCTTCCACTACCGCTGGCCGGCACCTTCCCTAGCACCCAAGGTGGAGCTCCTGGGCTTCCTGGCTTTGAGGGTGGTTCTGCCCTATACAATGCTGCCTCACATATCTGTACTACTGTGCTAATTAATAATAATGTACGTTATATGTAACATGCCCTCCTAGCAGTTACTATCACCAGTCTGTCCTCGTTCCTAGGCCCAACAGAGTACCTTTGACCACTGACCTTTGTAGTGTCAACTCTACCCGGCTTGCCTCCTCTGAGGCCTTCAAAGGTCTCTGGCCACGATTTCTCGAATTGTAGTTTAATAACCACAACCGTTAATAACTCAAGAACAGCCTTTATTATAACTACTCACAATGCCCTGACTTGTTAACTCCTTAGTGAACACCTGGTCTGAAGACCCACGTGTTCACTGCCAAACTCCTTACCTCTCTTGGCTATCCATCAGCTTGGCTTGGCTACCCCAGGCTAGGGAGCCAGTTATAAAACTTAGAAATAGAAATCTGACTCTCTAGCTGATCTATACATTCCCTTTTCCTCCCAGTTTCCTCATTTTTCAAGTGAGGAGATTGGACTAGATAGCTGATCCTTTTCCATTCCCATTCCCTCTCTATGATTCAGTTTCCCCATTTGTAAAATTAGACTAGAAATTTCATCTGTATTTTCATTTACCTTAATCTTCTTATCTGTAAAATGAGATTATTTGTCTCTATATTTAATCTATACATTCCCTTCCTCTCTCCTCCTACAGGGACAGGGCTTTCTCACTGGCCACTGTTCTGAAACTGCTGGATATACTATAACTATAAGGTTTATGAGACTAGAGATCCCATGTCCCCTTAGAATCCCTGTCTTTCTTCAAGACAGCTCAAATCACACCTTCTGCAGGAAGTCTTTGTCTAGCCCCAAGCCTCTAAGTTACCTTCCATCCACTCTACATCTACTCTATGTACCTAATTATTTTCAAGAGATTGAATTCACTGAGCTAAGTGACTTGCCCAGGGTCCCACAGCTAGGAAGTATTAAGTGTCTGAGATCATATTTGAACCCTGACTTCAGGGCTGGTGCTCTGCTCTATCCACTATGCACCTAGCTGCATCAGTTCATAGGCTTTTAATAGGGAAGAAATTAAGAAAACAGAAAACAAAGAAAACCTTAACCACGGAATCATTTTATTTTTTATTTTTTAAAAGAAACAACAAGGGTTATTGAAGGACTTTTCATGCATCTTGAGAGCTGAATGATGGGAATTTTGTTCAGAGTAAGAGTGTTGATTACAGGTGACTCTTGGTTTGATTCTTCTCAGAGAGAAAAGAATTGTAAATCATTATTTGTATCCAATTTTATATTTATTTAAGCTTAGGAGTTATGGGGGGGTTGTTATATAATGAAAGATAATCAAGTACCTATCCTCCATGGGGGAATCATATCCCTACTACCGGTACCAAGTGACTTTTGCTTCTTACCAGCAAAAAGTACTTTATATAATAATATAATAAGTGTGACTGAATTTTGGGGTTCCCAATGCTCTGATTTCTCCTTTTTTAAAGAGACTGTCAAAATGAGATATGAGCAAAGGAGAACTTTGAAGCTTTATTCAATTTGGATAAGGCAGAAGCATGGATGAGAATACAGGAGTTCCACTCTTGACTAGTCCATGTCACAAACTCTTCAAGATCCCACCCATCATCTCACAGCCATAACTTGTTTTCTGCTAAGCAAAGGGCTTTCACCTTTATCAAATTATCCAGTGCTCACAACCTCCCTGTCAAATTATATTATTAACATCCCCATTTTACAGGAAAGAAAGGTTCAATGATCAGCTGTGTGGCCCTGAGCAAGTGGATTTTGGAAAGGATGACCCCCCCCAAAACAGGAGGAAATACAAAGATAATAGACTCTTCCTGCAATCCCTTGGGATCACAGACAGACATCTCCTATAGTAATAGGAGAACAGCCCAACTCCCTCACTTAAGCAGGGAAGAAGAGGGGAGGGGACAATGAAGTCTGAAAAAGGGAAGTGACTTATCCAAAGCCACACTAGAAGTAAAAAGCAGAACCAAGATTTGAAGTCAAGTCCTATAGATCTTAGAGTCATTGGATCAGAGTTCTAGAGCTGAAAAGTCTGAGAGGCTCCTTTTACTGGGGTTCAAGGGACTAATCATCTGTTGACCCAACCAATTGGCCTGTGACCTTCATCATTCTGATTGGTATACTCTCAGAGGATTCACAATATCATGTCTCTAAAGCTGGGAAGAGAGAAGGGAAGGGAGGGGGAAGGGAAAGGGGAGGAAGAAGAAGGAAGGAAGTGAGAAAGGAGAGGGAGAGGGAATGGGAAGGAAAGGGAAGAGGGGAAAGGGAGGAAGAAAAAAGTGGGGAGTGAGAAGAAAGGAAGAGGAAGAAGGGAGGGGAGGAGGAAAGGAGAAGGTAGAAAGGGGAAGGGAAAGGGAAAGGGAAAAACAGGAAGGGAGGGGGAAAGAGGAGATGATAAAGGAAGAGAGAAAGGAAGGGGTAAGGGAGGATGAAAAGGGAAAGAAGAGAAGGGGAAAAGAGGGAGAAAGGGATGAGAAGGAAAGGAAAAGGGGAAAAGGAAAGGGAGGAATGATTGATTATACATATATGTTACACATACACACACATATGTATGTATGTGTGTGTGTATATATATATATATATTATATATATATATGTATTATGCACACATATACCTATACAGATAGACAGACGGCATATATGGCAGTCTCTCCACTAGTGACCTTCTTCCCCTTAAGTGTAAGAAAGACATCATTGGCTACTGCCTCTATCTCCCAAGTCTGTACCAGGTGAAAAAGAGGGAACCTTCCTAAACTTTTTCCACTCACTTTCCCTTTTCACCAGAGAAATCTTTACATGATTCCGGGTATTAGGTTTATAAAATAGGACTAAAAATCAAATATTTGCTGATAATAAATCATAATTTTATAATCCTCACATTCAATTATGGGACCTCATATGGGATCACAAACCACAGTTTAAGAAGCTGAGCTCTAAAAAGTGTGTGTTTGTGTGTGTGTGTGTGTGTGTGTGTGTGTGTGTGTGTGTTTTAAGGCCTGTTTTTTTTTTTTTTTAACTCAACCATTCTTCTCCATTACACTGGAGCTTTCCAAGTCAGAAGGGGATATTTGTAGGAATGACCAGTATAAAAAGCAAAGGAAATCAACAAAACTTATTTGAAAAAATAAGTTGGGGAGGGGGGAGCTTTTCTGCCCACACCTTGCAAGGGAGAACCAAAAAGCTGTGCCAAGGACAAGACTAGAAGAATTCACTGGCCTCTGGTTCACTGCTCCTGAAAAGAACTCCCTCCTGCCCCGCCACTCCCATATTTCTGTCTGAAGTACTGTCTGCAGTACTTTCCCCATACGCTTTGTCTTCACAAATTGGATCCTCTTCTTCTTTTTACTGTACATATTACTATAAATAGGCATCCTATATTCCCCCAGCCACCAGAAGATACAGATCAAAATCTCCCTGCCCCACACGTGACCCCTCAGGAGTCTCACCGGGGCCTCTCCTGGCCCTCTTCCTCCCTCCGAGGGTCAGAAACCACGTCAGAACCTGCTGCCCCCATCTCCCAAGTCCACACGAGGAGGAAGGGAGGGGTCCTTTAAACAATGTGTTTATTTAAGGGGGGGGAAATCTTCTGAAAGGACTGAAGGGGCAAGTCCTTTCCTCTGTTTTTCCTTCCAGAGAGCACGCCCAGATCCAGTGATAGCAACTGGCAGAGCATGGCCAGGGTACAAAGGGTGAGCTGATCATCTGGATGCCTATCCCAGTGACGCCCAGAATCTTAAAACAAGGGACCTGTGATAGGATCAGAGACTGAGAGCTAGAAGGGACCTTAGCAGTCAGCTGGCCGCACATTTCTGTAATAATAGCATACAGAGAGTGCATCATTTGCAAAGCACTTTCCCTCGATATTATTGGAGTTCTCCAAACCTGTGAGGCAGGTACTATTCCCACACCTCAGCTGACATCACTGAATGTGGACGAGATTAAGCGACTTGCCTAAAATCACCGAGGCCTAAGTGGGTTTGCGCTCCAGTCCTGTGACATCCAGTGTTTTTCCCATAATGATACCCTGTGGGACGGCTTTTCTAGCTGAAGCACTCAAAACCTTATTTTGGCAGGGGTGGCAGTCATTTTGGTCATGTCAGATTCTTGAATCCATTTCAGTTTGCTTGTCAAAGACAATGGAATGGTTTGCCATTCCATTTTATAGATGAGGAAACTGAGGCAAAGAATTAAGTGACTCGTTCAGGGTCACACAACTAGGAAGTGTCCGAGGCCAAATTTGAACTCACAAAGATGAGTATTTCTGACTCACCTAGTACTTTTGCTCTTATCTTGATTCCCATTGGTCCCATCAGGGAGGAGAGTGGCCTTTCATATTCAGTACTCTTTGAATTCTCCAAAAGAACAGTAATAGTGATAAGTGGCATTTCATATGCCACTTTAGAGTTTGCAAAGTGCTTTATAAAACAGCATCTCAGTTGCACTTCACCACACCAGCTTGTGTGGTAGGAACTCCAGGCACTAGTCAAAATTCATAGTTGAAAAAACTGAGATTTCAAATGTCTAGTCCATGGTCATTCCATTACTTCAGTGTTGGAGAATGGACTCAGATGAGGTCTTCCTGACTCCACGCTCAATGCCTGAGCCACTTGCCCGGCTGCCTAGCAGTGCCCGCATTTCTGGGCAGAGAGGCTCTCCTGACTTAGAACCTCTAATAACAAAGTACCTCCCCAGGGGATAGCCTGAAGACAAGGTCAATAAAATACAAACCGGCCAGCCCCATCCATCCCAAACCCCGCCCATCTCATCAGATCAGAGTCCACGGTTCTGATCCAATACTAAATATATCAATAGCTGCTGGAGAAAGCTGAGAATTTAGGAAGAATAATGGTTTAAGGAGGTAGTGGAATTTTTGACAGGAAGAGAAGGCTCGGGAAGAGGGACATTAGAAAGGATTTAACTTGTTCCATTAGCACCAGAACTAGGAGTGATGGGTAAGGGTCATTTAAAAAGACAGATTTGGATTGGAAGTCAGGAAAAACTGAGTGAGCAAGCTTTCTGAGTGCAGGATGGAGATCTCCTTGCCCCTTGTTGGGTATACTGTACCAAGGACTCTTTGGTTCAGGCTGGACAAGATTGGATGACTATTGAGATCTTGCCACACTCTAATATCTCACCACCAGATCCTACCATGGGGACAGGATTAGATCCCATCTCCAAGAATACCAGCTTCCCTTTCAACCCTTTCTGTGCATCAAAGGAATCATATGTCAGTCTTTGAGATACAACCAGAGCTTGAATACACTGTTGTTTCCCTCATTATATACTTCTGCAGCCTTCTAGATAATTCTTTAAGATGCACCTGGGGTGAAGGGCATAACAGTGCCAGGAGACAAGCAGATGCCTCCCCATCAGTGGTCATGGGGATTCTAAGAACCTTGAGTCAAGAGCAGCTTGGACGGGATCATTGGGAGAAATGGTCACCCAACTACTGAAACTCATGAGACCTTGGAGACATCGTGTCCTTTGGAAAGCTTGAACCCCCAATGCTTAAAAAAATAATAGGTCGAGCAGGATGATTCCAGAGAGGCTTGGAGAGACTTACATGAATGAATGCTAAGTAAAATGAGCAGAACCAGGAGATCATTACACACGGCAACAGCAAGATTATACAATGATCAGTTCTGATGGACGTGGCTCTCTTCCATAATGAGGTGATTCAAATCAGTTCCAGTGGTGCAGTGATGAAGAGAATCAGCTACACCCAGAGAGAGAACTATGGGAAACGAGTGTGGACCACAACATAGCATTTCCACTCCTTCTGTTATTGTCCGCTTGCATTTTTGTTTTCTTCTCAGGTTTTTTTTCTCTTTCTTTCTTTCTAGACCCTATTTTTCTTGTGTAGCAAGAAAACTGTATAGGAATGTATACATATACTGGATTTAACATATACTTTAACGTATTTAACATGTATTGGACTACCTACCAGCTGGAGGAAGGGGTGGGGGGAAGGAGGGGAAAGTCTGGAACAAAAGGTTATGCAAGGGTCAATGTGGAAAAATTACCCACGCACATGCTTAGTAAATAAAAAGTTATATTAATAAAAATAATAAGTCGATGTAGTGTTTCAAGGTATGTAAAGTATTTTACAAATACCTTATGCTACCCTCACAGTAACTCTGGGAATTGGTTACTACTATCATCCCCACTTTGTAAATGTAGAGAGAGGCTAAATGACTTGCTTAAGGATCATACAACTAGTAAATGTCTGAGGCTAGGTTTGAATCCAGGTCTTGTTGATTCCAGGCCCTGCACTCATTCCACTGCCTCATCTAAGCTTCCCTCTGTCAGCTCGGAGAGTGAAAAAACAGGACCAATGGCAGCCAAAACCCAGCTCCTTCCATCTTGACACTCCAAGGGGATCCTAAACCAGAAGCCATTAAAAAAGAAGTCCGCAATAAATTCGTGAATTCTCAAGAAATGCACCCTTGACCCCTGCCTTCCCCCAAATTAATTTTTGAAACAGAGCAAAGTCATGACAGCAGCAGTATATTGAAAAGAATTTTTTAAAATAATAATTACATCTTTGATACAAATTCAAAATTTTTACACCTCAGTTCTGACTCACGAGAGTGAGGATCTATATACAGTAGATATCGATGCATGTCACTGCCAGTAGAGACAAGAGCCAGTGGACTTTGGGGAGGGAGAGGGGGCCCGATTGGACACTGATCATTACACGAAAGTTTTCACAGAATCACACACAGTTTTTTCTTAAAAAAAAAAAAAAGACACACATAAAATACCAACCTGAGTAAATCTCTACTAAAAAACATAGAGAGAGCATCATGAATCACTACATCACATATTGCACCTTTAAATAATCCTTCTTACCACACACAGAAATGACGACAAAAAAAAAAAAAAAAAAAAAAAAAGCCCAGGCTGGGGAAGCGGGGCCGTGTCACTCTGGGAGCAGAGAACTGATCTCTGCTCCCACCCAGCCAGCGAAGGGCTGGGAGACAAGAGTGACCAAGTCTTTGGGAAGAAATCAGGGAAGAAAGGGGGGGTGGCAAATATACTGAAGGGAAGTAAGAAAAGAGAGGAAAGAAAAAAAGAGAGGGAAGGGGAAAAGAGCAAGGGAAAGTTAGAAAATGTGAAAAGAGAAGAGAGAAGATAGGGTGGAGGAAGAGAGAGGAAAAGACAAGAAAGAAAGAGGGAATGAAAAAAGATGGGAGATGAAAGAGGAAATGTTGCTTTAAAAAAGACCATAGGAATGGCACTGAAAAAGCTAGGCCTTTTTTCACTAATCTATTTTTTTAAATATAATGTATATTCCAATTATGAGATTCAATATAAAAATATAGATATCTACTGATTTTGCCTACGGAAGCATAATTAGGAAAGGCACATGTTTAAATATAAAATCCACATGGAGGAGATACCGCATCTCCCTCTTGACACTATAAACAACCAAAATTATGCATTTCTCCATCAGTGAGATTCCAAGATACAGTAGGTAAAAATAGACTTCTGATCCTCAAAATATAGTCAACTCAACACAATCTTGGCTTCAGAATGTGAACCATATAAAAGAGTTTGCCCATTTAAAAAAGAGGAAGGGGGATGGAGGGAGGAGACAGAGGAAGAGAGAGAGAATAAAGAGAGACAAAGACAGAGAGAGGAGAGAGAGAGAGGAGAGAGAGAGGAGACAGGAAAGAAGAGAGAGACAGAGACAGCGAGAGAAAGAGAGAGAGAGAGAGAAGAAAGAGAGAGAGAGGGGGGAGGGAGGGAGAGGGAGAGGGAGAGGGAGAGGGAGAGGGAGAGGGAGAGGGAGAGGGAGAGGGAGAGGGAGAGGGAGAGGGAGAGGGAGAGGGAGAGGGAGAGGGAGAGGGAGAGGGAGAGGGAGAGGGAGAGGGAGAGGGAGAGGGAGAGGGAGAGGGAGAGGGAGAGGGAGAGGGAGAGGGAGAGGGAGAGGGAGAGGGAGAGGAGAGGGAGAGAGAGAGAGGAGAGGGAGGAGAGAGAGAGAGAGAGAGAGAGAGAGAGAGGAGAGAGAGAGAGAGAGAGAGAGAGAGAGAGAGAGAGAGAGAGAGAGAGAGAGAGAGAGGAGAGGAGGAGAGGGAGAGGGAGAGGAGAGAGAGGGAGAGGGAGAGAGAGAGGGAGAGGGAGAGGGAGAGAGAGAGGAAAGAGAGAGAGGAGAGAGGAAAGAAGAGAGAGACAGAGACAGCGAGAGAAAGAAAGAGAGAAAGAGAGAGAGAGAGAGAGAGAAAGAGAGAGATGAGAGGGAGGGAGGAAGGTGGGAGAGACAGACACAGAGAAAGAGCAAAAGCGAGAGAGGGAGGAGAGGGAGAAGAAGAGGAGAGGAGAAAAGGTATGTCCTTTAGAAAGAAGAGGGGGAAGAAATTTGCAGCTCACTTTTCCTCGTTGGTCTGCAACCCCCAGAGAAAAAGTCAACTCATCCTATTCTTCATCCGGAATGGAGTTGGTTTCCTCAGCCACAGTCCCTGAAGTCCAACTTCTCGTTTGCATTTTCTCACATGTGTATCTTCAAGCCTTCAAGATTGGTCAAAGCCAAACAGAACACACAGCCACGCACGCACATGCACACATGCACACCCGCACACACACGCACACACAGATTAAGACACTGTACATATAAAAACATATCCACAACAGTGCATTCATTTCCCTTTACTGTGGGGGCGCCAGGCCCAGGAAGCTCTGAGCTGGAAGGTTTTCCTTTGGAATTAAGCAATGTAACCATTCGTCTTCCCAAAAGCAGTCATTGGCGCGAGGTTCTCATAGATGGTCATGGCTGTTGTGTTTTGGTAGATGAGATCAGCTTTGGAGTCTTTCTGAGATTTGATAATATCCCAAACGCACTGATTGAGGAAGACATACTGATCCTGACCAAGAAAATGCAAGAGAAAAAGAAGGAATCAGGATTTCACTGATGACAGCAGGAAAGTTAATTTGAAACATGAACAGAAAACATAGTTAGGCCTAAAACTGTCTCTGGGGCTGGGCTAGGATGGATCCCAGAGTCTGGAACAAAAGTCTCCCATCTCTTCCCTTCACCTGCCAGGCCCCTATCCATCCATCCTGTAAAGCTCAGCCAATGTCTCCCTCTCCTTCAGGATGCCTTCCCTGACTGCCAGTGGGGGATGAATGGCTAGCCCTTTTAGAGCTTTCCTAGTACTGAATTCTGCCCCCTCTGATGCACTTATCATGCAATACTGTGTTGGTGACTTAACCCTCTGCTCATGAGGCAAGTGCCATCTTCTCCATGAGGACTTAACTACCCCCCCCCCCTCAGTAATGGTAGTTAAGTAATTAGTTTAAGGGCCCAAACACTTGTCTGTTACACAATCACTCACTACAATAGTGCCCGCCGTGTGTCCCCAAGAGAATGGAGGCTCCTTGAAGGAGAGGCTAAGGTTTAAGATAGGGATAATAATAATAACAACTACTTCAGATGATGGTTGTGAGGATCCAAAAAGATAAATGGAAAGCATTTTGCAAATATTAAACCACCACCGTTACTATTGCGGCTTTTGTTATTGTAATTATAAAACCTTGAGGAGAGAAAGAACTTTCAGATGAGAAGGACAAGTCTTCATGGAAATGACTCTGAAAGAAGCCCATGAGCCCAAGAAAGCCCAAATCCAATGGTCTTGCTATGGCTCCCAAGCACCCATCCAATTGCATACTGCCAACATGGAGCCAATGCTTCTGGGCACACTACTGAAATCCCATTGGAGCATTGAGACATTATTTCATCAAATAAACCCTTCATCTTCATCAGGGCTTCTCAAAACTCTTTGTGCATCAAGGACCTCTCTGGTAACTTGGGAGAGCCTATGGATCCATTCTCAGAGTCACATTTTTAAATACGTAAAACAATCTCCATGGGCTTATAAAGGAAATCAGTGATATTGAAATAGTTATCAAAATACTAAAAGCAAAGCAACAAATTCAGCATGGTGAAGAAGCCCTGTCCAGGAGGACAGTTTTCAGTTTTCCTTTTTTGTGATCTTGTGGTCCGATTGCCTTAAGAGTTTGCAAAATATGAGCTTTGGGGGCAGGGATTGTGTTGTTTTTGTTTGTTTGTTTGTTTTGGGTTTTGTTGTTATTGTTTGTTTGTTTGTTTGTTTTTTGCCTTTCTTTGTATCTTAGCACAGTGCCTGACACACAGTTGTTGCTTAATAAATGCTTACTGACTCTAAGTGTTCAGTGAACAGAAATGAACGTAGTCCGACCAATCTGTGCAGCACAACCCTAACCCCTGGCTTTGTAGCTATTCAGGTGCCCTGAATTTCAAGCACACAAGTCAGGGGACCATTTTTAAGCATTTGCTCTGTGACAGATACTGTGGAGGGACCAGGTGAGGAACTTTTTTCCTCAGCTGGGATAAATCAGGACAGCGGTCTCTCAGCTACCACTCGTGGTTCCAAAAGGGACATCGAGATCAATGTTTGAACAAGTGGGCAGCATGCCTCGTTCCTGCTCCACCTCCTCCCCTTTGGCTTATGGGTACAGTATTTGGCCATACCTCCGTTTGCACCATCAGAGGTCGATGCAGGCGGAGGTCGTACACAATCCCATACACATCTACAGCATTTTCATTCTCCATCTGATGGATGAGTCTGTCTATGGCAATGAAGGTCCCGGTCCTGCCGACTCCAGCACTGGAAGACAGAAGGGACACGCTCGTGTCACATCCCCACATGTCTCAGGGACCTAAACTCAGCTTTCCTAGAGAAAGCCCTTTGTTCCCATCACATTCCCAGGACAGTGGAAAGTTTGCTGGCTCTGGAGTCAAGCAAACAAAAGTCAGCTGAATTGGATTAGATTGAATTCAGCTGAAGTCCTTTGCAGAAGCATGAAAATTTCTGTGTACACATACACACACACAGCCCACACCCCTAATTTGATGCTCTAGTTCAGCCCATTTATTTTAGTACCCTTGATTTCTATGAGGGTTCTTAGAAGGCCTAGATGTTCTTTCTGATTTAGAGACCCATTGTACAAAATGCCTCTCAGAAGGAACACGGGACGGGCCACCGTACCTGCAGTGTACCAGCACGGGGGACTCCGGAGGGCTCTGCTTCATGTAATCATTGACCAGGTATCGGAAGTTGATGAGCAGGTCTGTGGTGTCCGGCACGCCGTGATCAGGCCAGGACGTAAAATGGAACTGACGCAGGGGGTGGCTCTCGCTGGTCTTGCTCTGCCAAGTAAAAGAAGCAATGGAGAAAGATGGCAGGCCACAAGGGAGAAGACTCCCAGGGAGAGCAGGAAGTTCTCAGCCTGTCCCTGCTAAAATGCTGCTGAACTTACACTACGAATGCTAATAATAACTAGTTGATACAAACTAAATAGAAATGGATTTTACTATTTTCTGCTGGGAGGGAAGGCTTTAGGATGTAGGCTAGTGCTTTTATCAGTGTTGAGAGTACTCCAGTGAAGAAACACTCACTGCCAAAACACAAGTGTTTTTTACAGAATTATTATTCTATAATAATATGTTATAATAATTATAATAATATAATAATTTTTAAAATAGAATTCTACAAAATATTATAGAATAACTCAAAATCTTCAAGAGTACACTATGGGGGCAGCTAGGTGGCACAGTAGATAGAGCACCAGCCCTGAAGTCAGGAGGACCTGAGTTCAAATCTGATCTCAGACACTTAATACTTCCTAGCCGTGTGACCCTGAGCAAGTCACTTAACCCCAATTGCTTCAGAAAAAAAAAAAAAGTACACTGGGACAATCACTCAAGTGATAAAATAGCAATTAATATCAAGATTTTTTCAAAAAAATTTATTTTCTAGTTAGTTTGTTTTCCAGGAGATTCTTTTGTTTGGGGAAGACAAAGAAGTCTCCTCCATACGCCAAGAAAACATCCTATCTTTAATCTATCACCTGACAAAGCAATATCAAAAGCACAAGAAGTCTTTATCCAAGGGCACCTTGTGCTTTTCCAGCAGCATCTGTATGACCACTTGGCAGAAACAATACAGAGGGGACCCCTGCTTGTAAATTACTAGACAAGGCCTTCTCAGGCCCCCCAGAAGTTCTAGGACCCTCTTCCCTTCACTTCTTACTCACATTTTTCACTGTGAAATCCCTTATCGTCCATTCTGGAAGAATGATTTCTGATGTCATGGCGACAGTTATATCCCCATAATTCTGAGTTTGTTTGGAAGGCCAGTATTCCTCACATTTGGTCTAAAAAAATACAGAATCAATCCAATCATCATTTATCATGGGCAAGAAGACACAGCACTGGGGATAAAAAGACAGAACAAAAATAGGGGACCCAGGACCAGAGAGGTGACTGTCCCTTGGGGCACAGAGGGCATACTTCGGAACCCCAAACTCACCACAACATCAAAAGCTTCAACCAATGACCAAAATAGGAAGATGATTTTTAGCAAGATTCCCCCAGATAAAATGACAAATGGACCAAAAAATCCTCATCCAAGGCTCTCGACACCATACTCAGTATGAAGTCAATGTTGATTTTTAAATCAAGTAAAAATAGCTGCAGAAGTCCAACTATTTTAGTGCCTTAGAAGGTGGTAGAGATGGCAAGTAGTGGGTGGAACTGAGAAAATGAAGAAATTCAGCTCCAAGACCACCAGAACCCACCCCCGAGATGGAAAATTATCAAGACCATCCAGATGGTCCAGCTGGTAAGTCTACTAACAAAAATTAAAAAAAAAAAAAAACAACAAAGAGTCCAAACCACCCACTTCCATCCCTGGGGAAAAATAAAGTTGAAGATTCTCCATTAATTGGACTCTACTGGTTCAAAGTGCAAAAACAAAATTGCTTTCTGGGAATACAATGATATTTTCTTAGGCTGTTGGTGGTTCCATTCACCTTATCTTATAGGAGATGTTTACGTGAGAGCTCAAAAACATCTTTGTAAGAAAATAAACATAATTGTAATAAACATCCTTGATTCTAGAGAACAAGAGGTAACAAATATCTCCCTTTTCACAAAAGGAAAAAAGAAAATCAAAGAGATAGAATATAAACGGGCAAACTTACTGCTTTGAAGGTAGGTTTTACCTGTATTTCTTTGTTACAAGGGAATATTCAACACTTTGAAGTTAATGCCTCTTATCCCTGATTGACGACCCCAACTACACTTCAGTTCATTGTTGACAGCCCAGTCATTTCTTTGACAGTCCTACCAACCACTTTATCCCTTTACGATCCTTCCAACCCCTACCCACTCTGATTCTGGAGCCATGATCAAATCAACTCTTCCATTGGTCCAGCAAAAGGTGTGGCAATGGACTCCCTTATTTCCCAACTCATCATTTCTGTAACTTCTGGGTTCAAGTGCCCCTCTCTAGCCACCAATCCTCTAGGTATGCTGTCTCCCTCTGCCTAAAATGTAAGCTCTTAGAGGAGAAGATACATCTTTGCTTTTGTATTTGTATACCCAGGACACAATGTGTGTGATTAACTAATTTTTTTTTCATTTATTCATTCAATCTAGAGGGAGTATATTGGGAAATCACTATGATGTAAAAACAACCCTAAAAATAATGAATTTATTTTAATGGAATTAGAGAAAAAAAAAAAAGTAAACTTAGCAGAATTCTGCTTGCTAGCTAGAAAAAGATGCCAGGTTTCCTTTCTAATAATTCCCTCCTGGAATATAGCCTCCTATAAATACACATTCATTACTATGTATTTGCGGGTCACATCAGTAAATCAGTCTATGAGACATCTTCTATGAATTTTACTGAGCTTATTCCAAAAAAAAAACAAAAAACTACTGAACCAAATACTAAGTTGAACATATTGAGTGGCTCTTCGAAGTAATCAGTAGAAAGATACAGATTAGGATCTTACGGCATAAGAAGATGACATTGTAACCTAGATTAATCTTAGAAGATAAATTGGTTGTTACATTTTTTTTTCAAGTTATTACTTAGGCAGTAGTGGGCGGTGAATGAATGGAAGCCAACTAGTAGGAGCTGTCTATCCAACTTATGGTATACAAGTGTGAGGGAATATCATCATACCATAAGAAATGACAAAACAGTTTCAGAGAAAACTGGGAAAACTTGTATAAAAGCAAAATGAACAGAACCAAGAGAAAAATGTATGCAATAACAGCTATAAAGAAAAATAATTTTTGAAAGACTTTAGAACTCTGATCACTACAGTAACAAACCACAACTCTGGAGTACTGATAAGGAAGTATAATATTCACTATCCAAGGGAAAGGTAGCAGATTCAAAATATAGACAAGGGGTTCTCAAACTACAGCCTGGGGGCCAGATGTGGCCCGCCGGGTTCTGCCAAATGGGTTGAGGGAGGGAGAAAAGAGTGTGAGTTTTTGTTTTTACTATAGTCCAGCCTCCAACAGTCTGGGGGACAGTGAACTGGCCCCCTATTTAAAAAGTTTGAGGACCACTGATATAGACTGACACATATATTGTTGCTCATGCCCAATGAAAGAGCATGCCTTGCTGAATTACACAGAATTGTTAATAGGATTTTTTTTCTCATTGTTTCTTTGGTGAAGGGTGAAGAGGAATGGGAAGGAGAAAAAATAAGCATTTCATTCCCAACTCTAAGCATTTTTGCTGGCTGCCCCCCAGGCCTGGAATTTTCTCTCCTTTTCTCTGCCTACTGGTTTCTCTGCCTTCCTCTAAATTCTACTTAAAATTCCACCTTTGGCAAGAAGTCTTTCCCAACCTCCCTCAGAACTAATTAGTTCCCTTTCTTGATTATTTCCCATTTATCCTGCACATATTTTATTTAACTTTGTTCACATGTTGTCTCCTCCATTAGATTAAGAGTTCATGTAGGACTATTTCTAGCTTTTTTTTTTTTTTCTTTTTTTTTTTAAATCTCCAAGATTCAGCACAATGCCTGACATATGGTAGACTCTTGGTGACTTGACCTAATTGAAAAAAATTTAAAAATTAAAATTAAAATCTCTCTAAAATAATTTTAAAATCTAAAATCTACTAAAAATTTAAAATCTGTCTATAAGAGCAAGATACTTCTATTTCTGGAAGTAACAGTAAAGTTCAATTTTTGCCTTCCTCTTATTAAAGAAAAATTTTTAAAATAATTTTTGAAATCCTAAGAGAAAGAATGCTGATTTTGTTCAGAGATACTTACCCTTCCCTGTTCAACACACTTGGTCAACATAACAATAGAATAAATATTTTTCTCCCAGACCATACGCCAAAAGTCTTTTAGCGTATTAGGTAAGGGTCCTTGAGTGGCAATAAAGTCCTTCTTAGAGTAATAGCCCTAAAGGGAAAAAAAAAGCAAAGGGATTCATTTTCTAAATGTAAATGCCATGAAGAAAGGTTCTGAAAGTTTATACAGTAGGAGAGAAATGGTGACATCCCAACCTTGGGTACTTACTGGCATATAATTGGCATTAATGTAGTCATCAGTCACTTGTGTTTGAATGGAAAGTTTCACGCGAGAAATGTCATCTGGTATGTCAGAAAAAAATGGTTATCACAGAAGCATTATTCCAGGAAATTTATACGTAATTAGTCTTGACAGTGCACGGTATTTAGAAGAGGGGAAGACAACCACAATTTCCTTAAGGAAAAATGCATCTATACTATGATGACACTTTCAATAACCAGGAATTAACATAAAGCAACTCTGGCTCACTGAGCTAGAAGAGTCTCCCCAAAGCCTAGGTCAATCTTGGACACCCCCTCCATCACCACCTCTGCCTTCATTCAAAGAGTTTAATGATTAAAAGCTCCAAAAGAAGCAAAAGTCACTTTTATAACTAGTAATTACAATAAATCAGCTCTGGCTCACAGAACTAGAAGAGTCTCCCCAAAGCCTAGGTCAATCTTGGACACCCCCTCCATCACAATCCCTGCCTTCATTCAAAGAGTTTAATGATTAAAAGTTCCAAAGAAGCAGGGTCTTTGAGTTGAATTATGTATCTGAGGTACCTAACCTCATGACAACCACCCAAAGCAATAAATCTTCAGTCAGCACTCAAAGATGTCCAAGCATTGGGAGAGGAATGGGCCAGTTCCTTCCACTGAGATAGCACTATTTCTAAGCAAAGGTTCTTCTTTTGGAGCCTTTCTGTAGTTTATGGACTCAGAGATATGGAACTAGAAGGTATTTCATAGGTTCTCTAGTTCCAACTTCCTCATTTTTACAGCTGAAGAAACTGAGGTCCCTGAAAGTTGTGATCTACCCAAGAATACTCATAACCAGAAAAGAACACATCATCCCAAGTCCCACTACCCGCAAATCTCCTGTGAAGGAGGGTCCTTTCAGTTTTAGTAAACTAACATTTTGGTTTGGATTGGATTAGTGGATAATTCACAAAGGGGATGCTTACACAATAAGTTGGTACCATGGATAGCGTTGAACTTGCAATTATAAAACTTGAGTTGATATTCTAGCCTAGACACTTAGGCTTTGTGATGCTGAGCAAATCACTTAATCTCTCTCAACCTCAGGTCCCTCATTTGTAAAATGGGGATAACACTGCACAAGGTTCCTGACCAAATAAGATAATATATGCAAAGTGCTTTGGAAACTTTAAAGAGTTAAAGAGTAAATGCTAGTTGTTATTATTGTTTTTGTTGTTGGATGACAGAGGTGATAAAACTTCTTGTATTACAACAACATGAGTCTATGAGTACTATTATGGATGCAAAAGACTGGCAAAAACTGCCAGTATATTTTCAATTAAACAAAGGAAACCACATACACGGTAGGACGTTATTATAACGGTTCTTTCCTCTATTTTCCGGAATCTCGGCTGCAAATTTCGGTTGATTCACACCAATGAGCTTTAGATCCTATAAAATAAGAGAGTAAATATTCAAGGATATATCCCAAAGCAGGAGCTTCCACATAATCCTTAGAGGCAACGCCACTTCACTACCATAGGTTTCTAAGTATCCAGGAACTGCCTCATTGTAGGCAAAATAAGAGGAAAGGGTTTGGTGTGCTGAAGGAGCCTAGATTTGGAGTCAAGAGGCCCTGGATTGGAGTTCCATCCATGAAATTTAGTATATATGAGCCTGAGCAGGTGATCTACCAATTTTGGCTTTAATTTTAACATCTGTAAAATGGTTGATTTGGGTTGATCCCAAAAGCTCCTTCCAGGAGCTTCTAGCTTTATTTTATTTTTATTTTTTATAAACATTTATTTATTAAATAAATTAATTAAATGAATATTTATGTATCTTATTTTATTTTAATGCTTTCAGCATTACTGTGTCTGCTGATTTCTTATTATAAGATTGCCTCAATGCCTCACCGTGTCAGAGGGGATCTTGGGTTGCCACACTGGCAAAGCACAGGCACTGACTGGATGTACCAAAACAGCAAAACGTCAAGGGATGAGCTCAGGGAGGGATCATAAATCTGACATGCAAGCAGCACCGAATGATGCTTTGTTTTTTATGGTTCTGACACCTTAAGCACCATGTAGTAAGTAGGGTATGGAGAAGTAGAATAATGCCTTAACACAAACCAGACACAGATCCATGAGATTGAAATCCTATTCTACTGACTTGAGTGAGACTCGGTCTTAACTTCCACTTCTGAATAGTCTTCACAGAGTGACAAGACTCAACCTGAATATTCATTTCAAATTCTGAAACTTAGAGAACTGGCAGCTGTAATGGATCTTAGCAGACAAAGCAGCCAACCCACTCATTTCACAGATAAACAACCCAAGGCCAAGAGAAGATAAACAACCCAAGAACAAGAGGAAGAGTGACAGGGGCAGGTTTCTAGGCTTCTGACTAACTATATTCTATAAAGTCTATTAAACATATATATGTTTATATTCTGCATATATATTATATATATTCATATTCTATATATACATATATTGTTCATATATTTATATTCTCTATAGACATATATTCCATGTATATTTTATATATATATATATATATATATATATATATATATATATATATATATATATATATATATACATACACATATTTATATATGTTCCTATATAACCTGTGAAAGAAAAGGCCTTCCATTACTACTTTAGTCAGTAGGTGATTGAATGTCTCCTTCTGGGAGACAATCTGGTAACTTCAGCTCTCTCCACTCTAAGAGAGGCACTGATCTGAACAGCCAAAGCTTCTCTCTACCACCAAAGTGGCTGGCTTTCTTCTAAATTCAAAATAAAGAAATAAAAGGCCCTCAACATCATATATGACTCCATAGAGATACATACTTCATACTCCTCAGCGAAACCACAGTTGGAGTCAGCCTGCTGTTTCTTAAAGTAGGATTCAAAATTCTCCACTTTAATAATCTTGGATCTGAAATGGAAAAGGAACCATTAGAAATGTCTTAGCTTCTACTTTGCCTAAGTATAAACCAAAAGGCATGAGGTAGAAAAATATTAAGAATTGACTTACTTTTTAGGTCTTCACCATAGAGGGAAGGAAGGAAAAAAATAATTAGAAATCGATTACTTGTTTGAAAACAAAAAAATCCTCAAGTATAACTCTTTAAATTAGTAAATTATGTTTATTCTGTAAAGAACTAATTATATATAGTCTATATTTTTATGTATGTATATATACATATGTATATATAATGTTTATATTTTATATTCATTTGTGTATTTTATATATACATTACATATATTCTATATTGTCTATATATGTGTATGTGCATATATACACACATGTATGATGTTTATATTTTATATATATGTATATTCCATATTCACATTCTCTATATACATACTCTAAATATATATGTTCTACATGTATTTATATTTATATGTATGCAAATGTAAAATACAAAAACTAATTAAACACATAAGGTATCTCAAAAGGCTGAGTTCAATTTTCAGCTATTAGCGCTTATAACTACACTAAGTCTGTATTTATAACCTATTTATATAAAATTTAAATATACACATAATGAACTATATGTATATAACAACAAAACCCAAGAAATAAGACTAAAAATTCCTAGACTATAAGGGCTCCTTCTGTAAGAAGCATGGATGTAGAGAAAAAGCACCAGACAGAATCAAAAGACCTGGATCTAAATTTTAGATCATTATTACTTACAAGCTGTGTGATCTTGGGCAAGTCACTCCCTTCCCTTTTTTTCTAAGACCTCACCTTCCTCATTTTTCAAATAGGGAGAAGATAATGAAAATAGTTTTAGTCCCTCCCTCACAGGATTAGTAATAGTAACCATAGCCTCCCTCCAATAAGCTAAGGGCTTTGTAAACTTGATAGCACTCTCTAAATGGGAGCCTTCTTGTTGATATTATTTGTTATTATTATTTCATCAAATGCAAGATAAAGAATTTCATAGAAAGTGCTCTTGGCCAGAGTTTCAAAAAAGCCAAGCGGAGGGGCAGTGAATTTCAGACTGAAAAACAAGAGGAGAAGCATGGGCAGAGGTTTCCAAGGGGGCTGGTAGTGTTCACCCAGAGGAAAGAGATGACCCCTGTGCTCACAGCAAGCTAAGACCTTCAAGACCCATGACCCTGAGACGTCCCAGCTCCCCACTCAGTTTGGATCTTTCACATCTCCCAGTTGACCCAGGTTTCTTACCTCCTGACTCTTCCCTGCCCAAAGGAAATGCCATCTTTGAGTTCAAGGTCTAGCAGCCTGAAACCCAATCCACAGCCTCTGGATATTCTGACCTAGCTGCTTTCCTTGTGGTGGAGGGGAGCACGCATATAATAAATCATCTCTCTTCTTCAGGCAGAAGAGATGATCCTTTCATCAAAGGGAGTCATTTAATCCAAGCCTCTTTTTGGACCCATGAGAAAACTAGCCCAGAGAGATTAGTGACTGGCCCATATCACCCAGCATGGACTCGAATGCAAGTCTCTTGATGCCCAAAGACTCTTTACACTGCCATGTACCGCCTCGTCTCAGATTTCAATGAGCCGCTGCCACAAAACCCACATTGGTCCATAGACAAGGCCAGGCAGGAAGTTTCCATTTGTTGCTGAGAGGAAAGGAAGGGGGATGGTTGGTGGCAAGGGTGGGAAACTCCTAGTGTGGGAACTCCCTTCCTCAATACAGACCAGATAAGTTGCTTATCTGTAGTTCAAAGGTAGACACTGAATTGACTTGCCCAGAATCACAAAGCCAGTCTGTCTCAACGGCAGACAGATTCAGGCCTTCTTCATTCCAAGTCTGGCTCTCTTTCCAACAAAATTGAAATGCTTTAACTTCATTAGCTTTTTGAAAAGGAAAATTTTCAGAGCTAAAACATAAAATAACATGCTGGGATTGTCCTTTGAAAGATCACAACTACATGTATGATCAAGGGGAGAGGGAAGGGGGATTATAAGGCTCTTAGATTTAAAAAAACAAAGCTTTGTATCAACTCACTTAATTTGAGAAAAGGACACATCACTATTCTTTGCATCTTTCCTGTTTCCAAAGAAAAGGAGAAAAAGAGACCCATTACTTCAATGGACACACAAAGTAACTCAACAAAGAAAAGTTTCCTGTTTTTTTTCTATATTTGAACACAGCTATTTGCCCTCTGGGTCTGAATTCCCATAAGGGAAACCTTGGCAGAGCTTGGCAAGTCTGCGGATCCTAGTGATTTAAAGTTGACAAACAATAATCAGAATCCCTCAGAAAAACAAAAATAGTTTCAACAGACATTGTGCCAGTTTAGTCAATGGATCAGTTTGGGGGACCAGACTTTATACTTTACTGTATCCAAGGGTTGTAAAATCCAAATTTGAAGAAATGTCTTCTTATTTAATATGCCAACCAAAGAACTCCCTGCGGTCTGGACCTAAGGAGCTCCAGAGGGTCGCTCTGTCCAGTGCTGCCGCTTGGCAACTCAGTCTTAGAAAGTTGCCGAGAACACTGGGAGGTTTAGCCACTTGCCGATAGTCAAAAAGTCTGTGTGTATGGAGGTAATATTAGAACACAGGGCTTCCTTTCTCCTTACTTCCTTGCAAGGCTGGCTCTCTCCATGGGCATGTGTAACTCCTTAACTGAGGAATTTGTCATGATTTTTTCCTATGACACTTACAAAATGAAACAATTGGGAGTCCCGTACCAAAGCATTCAGAGTCCTGGCTTAGCAAACTTAATTCCTCAACTCCTCTCTCCCAATTGCTGCCTCCCATTCCCACGTGCCTTTGGCAGAGGGTTCCCCAAGGACCCAAGGAGCCGAGAGAGTGCCTTTGACAAAGGGACCAGGGACAGCACTGGTAATCTGGGCCTTGGCAGAAAGACAGAGCCTATTCTCCAGGCCATTGCTATTGACAGAGCAGAAGGGCCATTTTCCAGGGGGCCTGAGAGCATGAAAGGTAAAGCTGCAGGGTAGGCAGTGATGCCCCAGGCTATGCTAGCTGAGGGATACAGCTTGCACAAAGCACACACATCAACAAGAGTCACCTTTTCCTTCTCCAGAAAATAAAGCCTCCAACAGCCACGATTACCAGGGCACCAAAGATACACCCAAACACAGCACCGCAGATAACAGCTGTGGGAAAACCAAACAAGAGATGAGTCAGCTCTCCAGGATGAAGACTGAGAGTCCAGGAGCCCAGGAAGCCCCCTGTAGTGGACAAATGAGCAAATCACAGACACCCCACACACACCCCATCAGCACCTCAATAAAAACCAGAGCAATGGAAAAAGCCCTGGAAGCTTTGGAGTCAAAGGACCTGAGTTCAAATTCCACCTCTGATGGGCACTGCAGTGACCGTGGATAGTTCAGGTCAGTCTCTCTGGCCCAGTATTGCACTCTTCAGGATCTATATCTCTGATCCCAAGATCCTAGAGTTGGAGTCTCCATCATTTTAAATGCTGAAGCGTTATCCCAAGGCAACCAAAGGATCCGCTGCCGGGTGATGGAGAAAAAGATGGATGTGGAGTTGGGAAGAGCCCGCATTCAAATCCTCCTTCAATGTCACTGGCCAGCTGAGTGGCCTTGCAGCAAGTCACTTAAATACTCTGTGCCTCAGTTTCCCCATTTAGAAACCAGGTTAGGTTACTTCAAAATGAGGAATAAATGAGACATTTATGTAAAGTGCTTTGTCAATGGCTAACAATACCAATACTGATAATGAAAATGATAATATAATCCTACTGGTAAGAATAATAATAAAAGTAACTAACAGGAACATGGGCACTTTAAAGTTTACAAAATATGATATTATCCGATTTTATCTTTCCAACAATCTTGGGAGATGGGTGCTCTGATTAGTCCCATTCTACAAATAAGGAAACAGTCAGACAGAGCAGGACTTACCCAGTCACATAATTAGTGTCAGAGGTCACATCTGGCACTTGACCCAGTGCCCTGTCCTAGCTATTCAGCTGTAATTATGAACAAGAGACAGACTTTGACTCAACAGATAGTCATCTGAATCTTGCCTCTGCCAATGTAGACAAACTGGCTCAATTTCTCAGCGCCTCAGGATCCTCATCCACAAAATGGGTACAATAATATACAGGTACGTGATTCACGGTGTTGTGAAAAGGATCAAAATGTTTGTCAGAAAGGTCCCATGTCAAAAATATTCTGACTGACCTTGCAGACACAGTGGGACAATATCATAAACCATGAAGTATGGCGGAGGGGGGAGGGGGGAAGAATGCTATCTCTGCGGTCAGAAACTCTGGGGCCCAGACCTGGTTCTGCCTTTTATTGTTTTTGTGACCCCAAGCAAATAACAAAAACACTCTGGGCCTGTTTCCTCATCTAGAAAATGGGATGTAGCTGAGCCAGGAGATGTCTGAAGTCTCTTTAACTCCCATAATGCTAGATGCATAATGCTAATGCATGTCGAATCTGGGTGGGGAGAAAAGGGGGCATCCAGGGCCTTCCAAAGTGGGGATCACACATTTAGAGCTGGAAGCAGCCTTAAGAATCATCCAGTCCAATTCTCCCATTTCAGTTAAGAAAACTGAGACCCAGAGAAATTAAATAATTTGCCCAGATCCCACAACTGACAAAACCAGGATTTGAATTCAAGACCTTAAACTCCAATGCCAGGTGTATATAAATATATATATATATATATATATATATATATATATATATATATATACACACACACATATTATCTACACACACACACACACACACAGAAGAATTTTTTCACAACATGAAGTTTTGTTTTCACCACCCCCCTTCTACCTGGATTCTGAGGTAATGAGACTGCATCGGAATAGAAGCTGAAAGACACATAGCTTTCGGTGCCATTAATGAGCCCAGGGTGGAGGCTGTCAAAGGTAATATTGGTGAAACCAGCAATACAAGCCCTGTGGAGGAAGGCAGAAGAGAACATCTGAATCTAAACCAACATTCGATCGCAAGGATGTTCTGCAAAGAAAACTTCCCTGAGCTTAAAGCAGCAGAGGAGGCAAATCTGGAGAAGGGACAGCCCCGGGGAATTGTGGCATTCTCCAAACCACTGGAGATTCCTGGCTGAATCCACCTTCCTTGGCCCCCTCAGCCCAGTACATCCAGGGCTTCTCAGTTGGGCTCCAGCTGACCCTTTCAGACTTACTTCACCTTCCTCCCCTTTACAAATATTACATGACGGTCAAGTTCAAATTCGCCCACTGCTCTTTCCTGAACTGAATTTCCCATTTCCTCCCTCTGTGCTTTTGTCCAGGTTGTCCCTTATGTCTGATATACATTCCCTGGTCACTTCCTCCTTTTAGAATTCCTAACTTTTCTCGCTTTGTTTTTCTTTGAGACTTCAAGAAAATGACTAATATGGAAATGTTTTACCTGATTGCACGTGTATCACCTACATCAGATTACTTACTATCTCAAGAAGGGGAAAGAGAAGGAAAGCAGGGAAAAAATTGGAGCTCAAAACTTTTTTTTAAATGTTAAAAATTGTTTTAAGATGTAATTGAATGAAAACTATAGAATAGAAGCTCCTTGAGGGCAGGGACTGTTTTTATGTGGTCTTTGTATCTGCCTGGGATATAGCGGACATTTAATAAACGTGAATGGAATGGAATGGAATTACCGATAGGAACTGAGGGGTTCCAGTTTCCCATTATAATAGCCATCTGTGGTAGACTCATTTCCTACAATGACTTCATACTTCAAGACATCGGACAAAGCTGAAGCGGCTCTTTCCTCCTTCACTGTCATGAGGTAAGTCACGTAGGTCTTGGAGGTTCCTTTCTTGAAATCCTCATAGGTATATTTTAAGAAGTCAGCAGAAGATTTGTTACCACCTAAATAGCAAACGCACAAAATGAAACCTTCCAAAAGGCAACAGACTCACATGACAGCAGGACAGGCCAGGGATTCATCTCACGATCGAAGCTGAATTCAAATGGACAGACTATGAGGTCTGGGATTAGGGAAGGGTTTAGTCAAACTCCCCATGGCAAGATGGCGGCAGTCATGGAGAATGATGTCTATTACATCAGACCTCTAGGTTGTGCTAGATAGTTTTACTGAATTTCCCCCCCTTTTTTTTTCTCTTTACTATAAGCTATGCCACAGTGGATAAAAAGCTGTATTTCCAGTCAGAAAGACCTGGATTCAAAGCCTGCCTATTATATATAATAGTCTTGTATTCATAGGCAAGACACTTAAGCTCACCAAGCCTCAGTTCCTTCATCTATGAAAGGAAAGGATTGGCCAGATGACTTTCCAAGGTCCCTGCCAGTTCTAAATGTATACTTTAGGCAAGGCTGTGCAAGTCTGGAGTCCAAAAGTCCTGAGTTCAAATGCAGCTTAAGACACTAGCTGTATGATTATGAACTAATATAATCTCTTTGCCTCAGTTTCCTCACTTGTAAAATGGAGGTAATAATGGCACCTATTTCGCAGGGCTGTTGTGGAGATCGAATGAAATAATAATTGTGAAGCACTTAGCATAGTGCCTGGCAAAGAGATACATCAATGTCAGCTAGCATCATCATCATTAGTATTACTATGAATTATTGCTCCATGAGTGACCACTTGGTACAATACAACAAACCACACTTCCTTACTTCCATCTGTGGTAAGGATGACCGCATATGCTGTTATTGGTCCATGACTCGACTCAAACTTGCCAAATTTTACTTTCAATGAGTTGTGGCTGATGGGGAAAATATTTGGCAATCCGTCCGGAGGAGGTGGGTCTGAAAAACAACAATTAAAGTCACCTCTGTGCTAACATCCTAGAAAATTAAGATGCAGCGTTTGACTTTAGCACATGATCTATGGCACCTAAAGATCTGCACCCAAAGGGTGGCTGTTTCGTCGCAGAATTACAGAATTTCAGAGTTGGAAGCCAGCCACTCCAACCCTCTCTTCCATAACCTTTCCAAGAAGAAGCTAACTTATTCAAAATATCAGCTAATGCCCTTCTTCAAGGCACAGCGACCGCCCAAGTCTCCTTCTGCAGCTTCTCTTTCCTTCTTGACTCCTTCCCCAAAGCTATAATTCCTTGTAATATGCCTCCATGCTATCAGGTGAAGTTTCTCTAGAGGAAGGGTAGCTGCTACACTCAATTCTATCAAAGCTCTAGGGATTAGCCCTCCTGGATAACTATTGCTCATGAGCCCCCACTGCTGTATTCCCACTAATAAACTAGGGACAGCCAATTAACATTAACCAAAACATTTACTGAAAATGAAAAACAAACATAAAATATTTTTAAATCATTCTACCCGTATATTCAAATCATATTTCTCCAGAGCATAAAGTTTACATTAGAAGAATAGACCCATGTGAAGTCCCAGAGCAAAAAGGCCCATCCACAAGGAATATATGTGACCAGGGGAACTCACAACCCAGAATTTAAATTATAGATTTCTATATCTTATTTACTGTTCATAAAACTTTCTTGGTGATCATGGCTTCTTCCTAAACAATGCTTCCACTATTAAACTGAGCTGTTCTATGCTGTTTGGGATTAATACTTCATTAAGCACAGCTTCTCAACTATACGAATTAATCTGTCGAGCAGCTGCTTTTTTAAGGCTCTACCCCACCCATCATTTCCAGTGACGACTGATATCTTCAGCTGAAGCAGTATTGGACCCTTCTGGGAAAAGGCAACAATCCTTATCCTAATACTAGCAAAAGTTTTGGAACTTTTTTCTTCTTCAGCAGGATTTTTCTCTTCTACCTCTCAGATATGATATAGAGAAATATCTTGTCTTATCTTCTCTCTTCTTAGTTAGAGTAGAGAGTAAAATAGGTTCTCTCCTCTCTTTTTTCTATGTATTTCTAGCAGTGAGCCATGTATAATTAATAATTATCCTTCATATGCAAATCTGCAACTGCTGTCTCACAACACTTAGCAACTGCTTTCTTTAAGCAGCTCAGAAACTATTTTTCTTAGAAAACTAAAGCCTCTATGCCCCAGACTAGTGAATTGGCATGGATTCTTAAGTCCATATTTTACAGAAGATTGACTTTCCACACAGTATCGTCATCACGCCAATCCTGGATTCCTTCAAAGGACCCTCCGGTTTTTCAAAATACAAGAGAAGGGGGCAGCTAGGTGGCGCAATGGATAGAGCACCAGCCCTGAATTCAGGAGGACTTGAGTTCAAATCTAGACTCAGACACTTAACACTTCCTAGCTGTGTGACCCTGGGCAAGTCACTTAACCCCAGCCTCAGGGGAAGGGGGAAAAAAAAAAAAAAAAAGCAAAATACAAGAGAAAAATAAAGTTGGGGAGATGGGGGTGCAGTAAGAAGAAGAGAACAATTACAAACAGCTTAGCTAACCATAACCACTGCCTTTTTCTAGACTTGAGAAGACAACATTTCTGCAACCTACCTGTGATGCTAGTTTGGGAAATATTCTGTTTAGGGAAACTCTTTTTCCCACATGACAGGGTGATGAGACTGATGTTGTAGGTGGTAGAATAATTTAAATACGCCACATAGGTTCCATTATAGTCATCAGTCACAGATGTTGAATAGCAGGGTGGGAGATTTATTTCCTTGCTCCACTCCCCACTATGGATGCTCAGACCGAAACCACTGTTCGCTCCAGGGGGACAGGGCCAACGTAAAGTGAGGATTGGTTGTTTGGGCACTGGATTGCACTCAAGGAAAGCCACAGATGCAGCATCTAGAAAGAAATGTGAAAATGTTGAATCTTTTCATTTCTGACTTTAGGGAAAAGAAATATGACTATCAATTGCGTGATCTAATGCAGAATCATAAAGTTAGAAGGAATTTATTCACTCTAATCTACTCCAACCTGGGCCTAGACAGAATTCTCTCAAGTATATCCCTAACAAATGGTTTAACCAATATTTACCTATGGTTAACCAGTATTTACCTATGGTTAACCAATATTTGCCTGAAAACCTCTAGCAACCTGAAACTCAATCCCTCCCCCAAGGCATTCCCTTCAACTTTAAGGAAGTTCTCAGTTTTAGGATTTTTTGCACAGATTGAGCCAAGACCTCCATCTTTGCAATTTTGATCCCTTGTTGCAAGTTATTTCCTCTGAAAGGAAGCACTTTTCTTCCTCTTCCACATGAAATACTTGGAACTGGCTTTCAATGCCTTTTTTTCCTCAGATCAACCATTGCCCGTTCCTTCAATCAAAATTGGCATGGCATTGTCTCCAGTCCCTTCATGCTTTGTGGCTTATCAATATTCCTCCTAAACTTTGACCCCCCAAAATGAAAACAATACAGAAACTATATGGTCTAAGGTCTTATGATAAGACTATCGCCACCAGTTCTTGTAGCAATTGGAAAATATGAGAATATACAATTACTCTAACTTCAGAGGAGGCAGCAGAGTACCAGGAACAAGACCTGGCTTGGGAGTCAGGCGACTTTGATTCACATTTCAACGTTTTTTTAATGAATATTAAAAATTGGCTTTATGTGATTGGAAAAAATAAAATACCATTTTTTAAAAGAAAGAAGAAATCAATAAATTGAGAGGGTAAGCAAAAAAAAAAAATCTAGAAAACCAACACATTTTTAAAAAACTTAAGCACTCACAAAAAAAATTTTAATAAAAGAAAAAAATAATAAAATGGAAAGAAAACATTTAATGAATAAAGCCAAGAGCTATTTTGAAAAGAAAAATAGAGAAACCATTAGCTAATTGTATATATATATATATATATATATATATTTTTTTTTTTTTTTTTTTTTTGAGAAGACAGAGGAAAGGAGGGACAGAAAAATCAAAACCCAAAGGTTTGGTGCTTTTTTGAAAATTTCTTCAAGCTTTAGCTCGAGTACCATTTCCCCAGGTCATTGCCAGTCCCTCCAGCTACTAATGTCTCCCCTTCTAAGGTTGCCCCCATCTACATTGCATGTATATGGTATTTCTGTACAGGCTCTTTTTTCTTATTTTCTTTAGAATCCTTCTACCTACTACAGTGTTTGACACATAAGAAGTGATGAATAAAGGGTTGCTAAATTATAAATATGGAGATATGTTTAGAAGAATGCTATGCTATATGTTTAACCTATATCAGACTGCTTGCTTCCTTAGGGAGAGGTGAGGGAGGAAAAGAGGGAGACAAATTTGGAACACGTTTTGCATAGATATTTTTACATTGTGTGTATGTGTGTGTGTTTACATAGTGTGTGAATGTGTATACACATATATCTATATATGTGCTATTGCTATTAATAAAATCTGTGACAATTGTTAGGACATGTATACATACATCGTATTTAATTTATACTTTGACATATTGAACATGTATTGGTCAACCTGCCATCTTGGGGGGGTGGGGGATGGAGGGGAAAAATTAGAACAAAAGGTTTGGCAATTGTCAATGTTGTAAAATTACCCATGCATATATCTGGTAAATAAAAACTATTAAAAAATAAAATAAAATCTGTGACAGACTTAAAGCCACCAATGCAAAGTATTTAAGTTTTTCCTCTCCCAGTAGCATCTAGATGAAGGCAGAGAAGGGCAGGAAGTATATCCAAGATGTGGAATTTTCCAAAAACAGAATGGGAGTGACTACCCAATGGACAAAGTCAACAAGGAAGATACACAGCAGCAGACAGAAATTAACTTTGGAGAAGACCTTCTCGAACAACTCACCTGTACAGAAGAATGTGTGGCCAGGTTCCCCTTGAACATCCTCTCCCACTTGGGAATTGATTCTGACGTCATAATAAGTGCCAGGGCTTAGACCTGCGATTGTAACATTTCTGACCCTCAGCGTCTGGTTGATGGACACGACGGACCCTTCCTCAACAAGAGAGATGAGATAGGTGTAGCCAGCGGCGGCACTGTCAGTTTGTTGCCAGCTTAAGGTAACCTCTGTGGTACTGATGCTTGAAACATTGATGGCAGACACCTGGCTAGGTGCTTGACAAATAAAAAGGTACTTAGTTAGCAAGTATTATGGAATACACTTGTGTTTTAGTTGTTTCTTTGTTTTCTATTTTCTTAAACCCCTCATTCAGCTCTCACACACCCATTCCTCTAGGGAATCAGTTCCCCAGAGGTGGCCAATGATCTCTCAACTGTCAGATCCAAGGGTTCGGTGCTCAGTCCTCATTCTACTCAGTATCCCTGAAGTGTTTGATACCAGTGATTAGATCTCCTCTTGGATGCCCCTTTCTGCCTTGCCTTCCTGCTGAATCTCCTCCTCCCCGCCTGCCTGCTCCTTCTCTGCTGAGTCACAACCATCTCCAACCATCTTAGCATGGGTGTCCCCTCAGAAAGTAAGCCTAGGCTTTGTTTTATTCTCCCTCTAGCAGCTCTCCCTTTGCTCATCCCTCTACTACTTCTCTACTTCTCCTAAGGATTCAGAGATCATCTTGCTGCAGATGGCAGCCCTAGTCTGTCTCCAGAACTCCGGTTTTATATCACCAGCTCTTTACAGATGGATGTCCTATAGAATTTCAACATGTTGAAGATGAAAAAATATTGTCTTTACTCCCTCCTTCCCCCAAAAAAAACAAACTCTTCTCTAAAATTTCCTGTTTCTGTTGTGGACCCAACATTCTCTCAACCATCCAGGTTTGTAATGTCAGTCATCCTTGGTTTTTCCTTCGTCTTCATCCCATGTATCAAATCAGTTGCCAAATCCCCCTCTATCCCTCATTCATCTCTTTCTCTCTATTCACTTGGCTCTTACCCTACTTCATGTCTACACCACATTCCCTAAATAACCATAACAGCCTCTTTTACTGGTCTTTTTGTTCACAGTCTCTCCTCAATTTTCCTGCTATGGTTCAGAACTCCCAAACTCAAGATACTGACTGCCTCAGCCTCCTCAGCTACAGGGATAGTGTGTGTGTGTGTGTGTGTGTGTGTGTGTGTGTGTGTGTGTGTGTGTGTGTGCGTGCATGTGTGTGTGCACACGTGTGTATGTGCACTGCCAGATCTAGTTGCCAAACCATTTCCTAAAGCCCAAAGACTTTCCTTGCCTCTAAGATAAAATCCTCCTGCTAGCTTTTAAGGCCCCTCGTAGACTGATTCCTATCCACCTTTCTACTGTATTTCCCAGGCTTTCTCACTACACACAGTCACACATGCTGTCGCTAGCCCTGAGCCCACCCGTGACTGGAAGGAATTCTCTGAAATCTTCCTAGCTTCCTCTCAGAGTTCTATATTTCTTCAAGGTTCAACTCAGATGTCTCAGACATCCTCATAAAGATTTCCCTGATCCCGCCCTCCAAAACCCCAATTGTTAATGGCCTTCCCTCCTTCAATTTTCCTAGAATTATACCTTTTGTGAATAGATATCATACTGCATGGCCAGGAAAAGAAGTCTGTAAGCAACTTGAGGGCAGGACCACCTTTGTCTTTATAAACCTACTGCTTAATGAATGTTTGCAGAATTGAAGACGCAACCTTCTCTTACAAAGTGAAAGCTAGTTTAGCCGATCGAAGTTTTGTCCTCCCAAGATAATGAAGTTCTCAATTAAGGTATTTATGAAGAAAGCCAATCTGAGAAACTCACTTGTATACACAACTATCCACGCTGGACTCCCTTTTGTCCCATTTCCTACTTCTGGATAGATGGTAACATTATAGCATGTACCAGGTTCTAAGCCTCCAATGGTCTCATTAAGAAAGCTGGTTGTAGAGTTAAAGACCCAGGATCCACTTGTTTCTACCAGGAGAAGATAACGATACCCTAGGGATACATTGTCCCTGTTCTGCCATTGTAAGTGTATCGTAGTTGTGTTAGCAAATACAACTTCAATGTTGGAAACAGCATTCGGCTCTATTTAAAGGGAAATAAAATAAAATTAGTTCAGAAGTGAACATGAATGGGGGGGGGGGGGGGGGTGTGCACTATGGGAGAGAAATCACTACCAGTATCATCCCCTTAGCCAGCCAATAAGTGTCATAGACAGGATTCGCTCCTACTTCTACTTGATCCTGGATTGGCTTTCCAGTGGTTCCCTTACTGTAGTAACTGCCCCGTGATTTCAGTTATACTCCCTACAATAACCTCTTCTGAGGAACCTCAGTGAACAAATCCTTTTTACTAGATCCTTCCACCATTGTCTCATCACAGGCCAAAAATGACTCTGGGTTCGCAGAGGCTCTGAGGGAGATGCGATGAGCTCTGGCAGGCCATGTCATACTTAAAAGTCTTTAAGCCAGACTCTGGGACAGGTTCCATGACCACCCTCTAGGGACTTGCCAAGTTACTCTCCCAGAAAGCTAACCCTGAGAAATCAGCCATCAAACAAATTTTTCCCTCAAAGGACAAGCATCACATAAAGATTATTTACTAAGGCAGTAGTAGAGGGAGAACTTACAATAATGAAATCTTGAATCCTGGAAGCATTTAAGTTCCAAAACATAGCTATACCTTAATAAAGAAATAAAACAGTAAATAAAAAGATTCTTCAACACTCACCAGTTGTTTGTTCCAGTTTTCGAGAGACTCCTTCCCTTCCATCCGGTGCTTGAGGAAATATTTCAAAATAATAGAGAGTCCCAGGTATTAAGTCTGTAACTAGAAGCTGTTTTTCTTGATGTGTCTCATTTCTGGAGAACAAATGATGTGTGAGGTCTTTAACAAGGATCCTGAAGGAGGAGCCCTCGCTGCTCCAAGCTAAGCTGATGCTAGTGGTGTTGAAATTCTGTACTCGAAAGTCAGAGACTGGATGGGGTGCTGTGGGCAGGAAAGAAGGGTCAGAGGTCAGAGAGAGTCAGGGGATAGCTCAGACAGACCAGACTGAAACACCCCAAACTTCTCCCTGCCTGGTCCCTGGATTGGGGACCAGGATGTGGATAGATGAGCAGCTGCTATTGGAAGCAGATGAACTCCCACATTCCAGAATCTTGGAACGGAAGGGATCTGAGAAACCCAATCCATACCAAGACAAAAATCCCTCCCCCATGACATACTGACAAGTAATTACCCCAGTCTTTGCTCAAAGACCTCCAAGGATGAAAAATCCACAACCATGCTAGCATCCCATTCCCCTTTGGGATAGCTCTTATCACCATCACTATCATCATCATTATTACAATTCTTATTATTAGCATCTTACTCTAACTTCTATGAAGTTCCAATTTATCATCATCATCATCAATCATTAGTTATGAAGCCAAACTCTTAATGCTGTCTTCTGGAGCCCAAAAGACAAAATCTCTTCATTCTTTCACATATCAGTCCTTCAAATCTTGGAAAGCGCCTATCATGCTCTCTCTAAATCTTCTCTCTTAGAGGATAAACAATCTCAGTTCCTTCAACCAACCTTCAAATGGCAGGAACTCAACACCTTCACTAATCTGGTCATCTCACTCTAGACAATCTCCAGCTTACCAATGTCCTTCCTAAAAGTCAGTGTCCAGAAATGAATACAGTAGGGGAAGAGAGGTAGAATTTCAGCCATAAATCATGGAATCTCAACTTCTTGAAGCATTAGAAATACAACTTTTACAAGTATATAAATATGTATACATATATTATATTTAGCATATACTTTAACATATTTAACATGTATGGGACTACCTGCCATCTAGGGGAGGGGGTGGAGGGAAGGAGGGGAAAAATCGGAACAGAAGTTTTTGCAAGGGTCAGTGTTGAAAAGTTTCCCATGCATATGTTTTGTCAATAAAAAGCTATAATGAAAAAGGAAATACAACTTTTAACAAGAAGAGGCTGCTTCTTCATTTGACGCAATCGAATAAGCATTCACTGAGCCCTGACTATGTATCAACATCAAGTTGGACACTGGGGGCACAAAAACAAAAAACTGAAATCTTGTCAGAGGATTACAATATGCTTCATTTTAAACATGTAGATCACTGAACCTATGAAGGCTAAAAGTCTCATTTTTGTCTTTGTTTATCCAGCACCAAGGACAGTGCATTACACAGAGCAGTCATTAACTGTTTATTAAATTCAATTAAGCAAACATGACTTTATATGAATGAATTTTTTTTGAATAACTGTCTCAAATGATAGGATACTCTTCAGAATGGGGGCCAGCCTGTTTTCTACACATCGGGTCAACAAGGAGAAGGATCAAAAGAAGAATATTGCAAAAAAGGGAAAGGGTACAAAGACTCTCTCAGAGTTCAAACTTTGGACCCCAACTTTAGACTCTTTTTGTTTTGTTTTGGTTTGTTTTTTGTTTTTTCTTCTTCTTCAACATTAACATATTCAACAGCCAGAGCAGAAAGACTCTGGTCACTGAAGAGAGAACTTACCTGTATAAGTCTGAGTAAAAGCTGGTTGACCTTCAGGATCATTGTTTCTTTTAGGATATACTGTGAAGTTATATAATGTGCTAGAATTGAGTCCTGTGATAGCAACATGGGTCTCACTAGAATTCTGGTCAAAGGAATGACCATCCCCAGCCACCTGTATCCTATATGTGTAACTAGACGAGTTATCACTGTTCTCCCAAGCCAGCTTCACTCCTGTGTCACTGACTTCCACAATTCTGACATTAACCACTCGACTAGAATCTGTTGAAAATGAAAACACACAAAATTAGCCACATGACCAGAAGGAACTGGGGAAAATCCATTCTTCCTCAGAGTATGTATTCCATCTAATACAACATATTCTCGTCAGGTCAATCGTCACAGAGAAATGGAAAGAGCATGAGACGTGAGGTCTGAAAACCTATGTTGCCTCAGTCAGTCTACAGAATTTATTAATTGTTTATATCTAGTGCATGTTAAACACTAGGATACAGAGAAAGGCAAAAACATGAGTTCAATTTCCAGTTCTGATGCTTACTATAGCTGTTTGGCCCTGGATAAGTTGTTTCACGTGGCTACGCTTTAATAATATAAGTTATTAATTTATGTACATAAAATGTAAAAATGGTCCAATAACTCAGACTTTGGAGACATGACACAAATAAATAAATGAGCATATATGATCCAATGATCATAGACTTGGAGCTGAAAAGGATCATGAAGTAGAATGAGTGAAACTTCTTTATTTTATGATTAAGGAAACAAAAATTAAGGTAATGACTGGGTCATAAGCTTAAGGAGTGAGACATGGATCAAAGTCTTCTGACTTGGAACAAGTTTTTATCTCCATTGTGTTCTGCTGCCACCGTGAACATTAACAACTAAAAATGCCAAGAAATACTTCCCTTCAAAGAGTGCATGCTAAAAACCATCCCATGTAGGCAGTGGAGTGGCCCAGTGACTGGAAAACCAGTCTAGAGCCAGAAAAACCTATGTTCAAACCTAGCTTTGAGAAACTTCCTAGCGGTAGCACCCTGGAAAAGTCACTTTATCTCTCTCAGTTTTTTCATCTGTAAAAGGAAATAATAATAACACCTATTTCCCAGGTGGTTGTGAGAATCAATAGTGCAGCTAGATAGCTCAGTGGATAGAGTGCTGGTGCTAGGATCAGGACCCGAGAGTTTAAATCCAATACTAAGTGTGTGATCCAGCTCAAGGCCCTTAACCCTGTTTGCCTCAACTCCTCATGTATAAAATGATCTGGAGAAGGAAATGGCAAAACACCCCAGTGTCTTTGGGAAGAAAATCCCAAATGGGGTCATGGAAAGTTGGACACACCTGAAAATAGCTCAACAACAAGAGTATGTCCCATGATTCTGTAGACCTTAAAGGGTTAAATAAATGTTATTTATTATTAATGAAAAGTAATTGAGCAGCTGTGTTAGTGAAAGACTGGAGAAAAAGGAGACAGGAAGCCAAGAGAGTTCAATTACAGGGCTATTGCAATAGTCCAAGTGGGAGCTACTAAAGGCCTTAAGTATGATGGTGGCTGTACGAGGTCAGAACTAGAGGCAGGGTGCAGATGAGAGCTCTGAATAGCAGAAACAAGAATCAAAAATTGAGTCCATGTAGGCATTTCAGAAACCTGAAATGAGTTCTGGTCCTCGTCCATACGCCTGCCTGCTTCTGTGTGAGTGATTCTAGAAGAAATAAACTTACTTGTCTTGAAGCTTCTGATCAGAGGGTCTCCTTCAGTCCCATTGGCTGCTTGAGAAAAAACAGTGATCTGGTAGGAAGTTCCCGAATTTAACCCAGTAACATGGACCCTTGTCAATTTGTTTTGGGAGATCTCTGCAGGCAACTGGGCTCTCTTTTGGAAGTTACATTCATGTGCCAATGTGTTGGGGCCAGAGTCCTCCACCGTCATGCTCGTCTCTGTGCCATTGACACCTGTTTCTAATGATACAAAAGGCCATTATCAAAAGTGGCAAAGGCTTCTTGTCTTCTCTTAGCGGGTGTAAAATTAGCATACCCCAGCTTTCCAAGGTATGCCCTGGATGTTGGCAATTGCATTTCCCCAAGCAATATCCCAATAACCATCATAGTATGGTTATGATTTTCTCTTAGTTTCACCTTCATATCAAAGAGATTATTTTTCCATCCCACGCAATTTCAAGGCTCTCAGTTTCCCATCCCTAACTCCCTTGCCATCCTGGACCAAGAAAGACCGTTTCTATACTAGTGGGTACTTAGTGGGCCAAGTATTCCATTTTTATGGTAACTATATGAACATTCACAATGCTCAATCCAAAAAGCTGTTGGGGTAATGGCATTGGGGAAATAAATTTGACCTACGGAGACCCAAAAGAGGTAAGTTACAGAATAGTTAAAGCATAAGGTTAGGAGTCTAAAAATTAAAATTCTGGCTCTACAATCTGGCCCAAGTCATTTCACTCTGCTCCATATAGTTCCTCCCTGTGAAATGAGCAGGCCAGCACTCTCCAAGTTTCTGACTTCCTGCATTTAAAGACTCTCCCAGTTCTGACCAATTCTGACCTTCTCTATTCGAAGGGCCTGTCTGGCTGACATTTTAAGCCCTCCCTCATTGACAACCTATGTCATCCCTCTCATACAGGCCCTCATCACCCATTGTGTGGATTATCACAATAGCTGCCCGCCTCAAGTTTCTCCCTATTCCAGTCCATCCTAGGATACAATAATTTTCCTAAAGGGCAGGTTTAACCATATCACCCCCCGCTACTCCATAAACCACAGTGGCTCCCCATTGCCTCCAGGATCAAGCACAAAATGTTCTGTTTGGCATCCAAAGGTAGCCCCCTGCTATCTTTCTATTCCGCTTACCCCTAACTCTTTGATCCAATGACACTGGTCTCCTTGCTGCTACATAAATTAGACTCATCTCTAAGCTCTGGGCAGGCTGTCCCCTATGCCCAGAATGATCTCCCTCCTGGATTCTTTTAAGGTCCACTAAAATCCTACCTTTTACAGGAAGCCTTTCCAATTTCAGTGCTTCCCTCTCATTTCCCATTTATTCTGTCCAGTTTGCTCTTTGCATGTGTGTGTGTGTGTATGTGTGTGTATTTGCTTTGTATATATTTTATATATATTTGCCTATTGTCTCCTTTGTTAAATTGTAAGGCCCTTGAGTGAAAGGACCATCTGTTGAATGTGCTAAGCCAGGACCAAACACAGTACCTGGCACCTAGTATGTCCTTAATAAAAGTTATTTTATTAATAACTTTAATATATTTTATATATTTATTCATTATATCATTATTATTATTAAATTAAATTATAATATAACTTATATTATATAGAATATATCATATGTTATATATTCTATAAATATAAACTATTATTAAATTAAATGTAATATTAAACATTATAACATATTTAATATATTTATTAAATATATTATGTCAAATAATATGTTTAATATAACAACTTAATAAAACTTATTATTAAAAAATAATTAATTGATGGTGTTTTCCTACATTAAATAACTAGTGTTTGGCCCCCATCCTTCCAGGGCTTGCAGTGACTTTGGGCTAACCTCTCCAGACCCTCCTTTACTTTCCCCCCTGTCTAAAAGATAAAACCATCAATCAATGAAGCTGCCACCATGAGCTAGAAGGCAAGTCTTCCCAGTCTATCTACTTTGTCAGTCAAGGGAAAGATGAAAAAGCGATCCCCACAAAATTACTCAAGAGTACCACAAACATACAGACCCACGGCCATCCCATGGGGTGTGACTCATGCATCACAGGACATATCTACCAAACCATCTCCCTGCAGATTAAGTTTGTCTGTTCTCTGCCTGATCCTCAGGGCATCGAGTAGTGCAATGGACAGAATTCTGGACTTAAAATCAAAAAAGCCTGAGTTCAAATGTTATCTCAGACAATAGGTCAGGGACTCTAGACAAGTCATTTTTCCCTCAATCTGCAAAATGGGGATAACAACAGTATCTAGCTCATATGATTTTTGTGAAGATCAAATATAATTTATTTCCTTTTTACTTTATGTATTTTATTTCATGCATTTTAAAACATTAGAATGAAATGGGATATATGAGCTGCCCAAGAGGCTCATGATACATAAAACATTACGAACTGAATTACAAGGGGGCAGCTAGGTGGCGCAGTGGATAGAGCACCAGCCCTGAATTCAGGAAGACCCGAGTTCAAATCTGGTCTCAGACACTTAACACTTCCTAGCTGTGTGACTCTGGGCAAGTCACTTAACCCCAGCCTCAAAAAAAAAAAAAAAAAAAAAAAAAAAAGAACTGAATTACAGGCTTATGGCCACCATTCAGGACTCAGAAGAACCGAGTCTGAATCTGATCTACTCATAATTATCCTAATGTTTTCTCAAAGTTGGGGTTCAAATCTATCATCATATAATTCCCAACTATGTGATGCTGGTCAAGTCACTTAACCACCATTTGCCTCAGTTTCTCCATCTGAAAATAGGGATAATAATAGCATCTACCTCCCAAAGTTGTTGCGAGGATCAAATGAGATAATATTTTTTACTTGTTTTGCAAACTTTAAAATATCATATAAATACTGTAATTGTTGTTATTACTCTTATTATTATTATTATCACCCAAAGCCTATTCTTGAACAAAGAGGTTCCTTTGTGCAAAGAGTCCCAGAAAGAGAACATCAGGGACAATGATGGCTGCCCACACAGAAACAGAGAGCTCACCTCCCACATATCCATTCTAGCAAAAACCTAAGAACAGTAACAAATACAATTAGATACAAAGAAAAATGAGATATCCCCAAGGGGAAGTTGGTTATTTAGGAGTAAATAACTTCCTCCACCCACAAAAAGTCACTTTGCCCACAAGCAAAAGGAAAGGAAACCAGAATAAGGATAGAAATTTCCCAGTATAACAAAGGATAGGCCAAAAATACCAATAGCTTACAAAGTTCTGTATCTAGAGGCAGCAATATGGAAAAAGCCCCAGCAGAGTTGGACCTTAGTTCATAGTATTTTGGACCTATGTTCACAGCAGCACACAAACTGGGACACTCCGAATCCAGAGCCTCTGAGGTCCCAAGCACTCTGTCCTAAGATACCATAGAAATCCCTGAAGACCCAGGACTCTAAGGTTTAAAGATCAAAGGCAAGATGTAAAACTTACCAACCCTCTTGTGCAAACACATCCTAGGTGATAGAGGTCAACAAAGCAACAAAGACCAAGTAGCACCAATCACTATTAAAAAAAAAATTTTTTATATAGATCCAGAGAGAAATCATTGAAAACTACTACAGACCAAACACAAATCAATGACTTCATGAGACAGAAAGAAATATTAGAACAAAATTAAAAGTTTTTTTGAGGGAAATAAAAATGCAAGATATCTACTGTCAAAAATAACTGACATGGAAACAGATCAAGGAAAAGTAATTTAAGAATTATCAGGTTCTTAAATCATAATAATTTTCTAAAAATCCAAACATAATATTTCAAGAAATCATTAATGAAAACTGACTAAATCTATTGGAATCTGAGGGTAAAGTAAAAAAAAAAGAAAGAATTTACTAATCATCTCTGTAAATAGACTCCAAAAATAAAAATCTCAAGAATGCCATAGCCAAACTCCAGAGCTCTCACTTCAAAGAAAAAGAGTTCAAGAATCAACGAGCCATAATTAGGACAACACAAGATAAGGCAGCTTCTATATGAGAGAAGATCTTGGAATATAATATAACAGAAGGCAAAATATAGAAGCTTACAACCAAAAGAATTTATACTACAAAGATGAGTATAAATCTAAGGGGGAAAGGAGACAAAGAATTGATAGTTAATGAAATAGAAGACTTTTCGAGTATTACTGATAAAATGATCAGAATAGGAATTTTGAAATAATAGGGTAAAGAGAAGGTAAAAAGAAATCTAGAAAGATAAATTTGAGCAATTGAAAAAGGCTACCTAATAATGAAGGACTAATAGTCTAGTGGGGGACCCTAAAGTTCTTCAGAATCTTAATGTCTTCTAATGATATTGAGGTAGTTTTCACTAAGAAAAATAAGATCTCCTAGAGAGGAAATAAGTTGGTTCTAGGTTAAGGATTTTAAATGGGGAGGAAGAAAGGAAGGCAAAAGAAATACACTAGAAAAGAGGAAGAAGGAAGTAAGGTGGTTCCAATAATTGGGAGAAGAATGATAGACAAAAACATGTGGGCATCAGATGAACTTTGCTCTTGTATAAAATGAACTTAAGAGATTTTAGCACACATATACCTAGTTTGGTATAGAAATATATAAAACTGGGGGCAGCTAGGTGGCTCAGTAGATAGAGCACCAGCCTTAAATTCAGGAGGACCTGAGTTTCAAATCTGGTCTCAGATGCTGTGACCCTGGGCAAGTCACTTAACCTCAGCCTCAGGGAAAAAAAAAAAATATATATATATAAAACTCAGGGACATAGTTGGGGATGAAGTGATAGGGATACGATGGAAGAAGAAGAATACGTAAAAGGAAAAAATAAAATGACAAGTAAAATAAATTTCCTGATGCTGAAGAAAATTAAAAAGAATAAAAATAGAAAGGCAAAGAACTGAGAACTAATAAGGTGCTCATTAAATGGTGAACAACTGAACAAGCTGTAATATATGAATGCACCACAAAAAATTATTTCAGAGAATCCTCATCATTATGAACTGATGCTGAGTCATTTGAGCAGGAAAACAATTCATAGTCACTGTGTCGGCCTGGTTTGTTGACTTTGCTTAACTGTAACGGGCTGGGGGAAGGTTGTCTGTTTTCAATTGGAATTGGGGTATGGGGGAGAAAGGAGACAAAGAAACAGTGATCCCAAAAAAAAAGAAAGAAAAAAAATTTTCATAGAGAATAGCAAGTTTAAAGGGAAGCACCAACAACAGATAGTTTTGAAAGTAGATATATCTTTTTTTTTTTTTTTTTTTTTTTAAGCAATGGTATGGTACCAAAATTCATGGTACAATAAATACCCTTATCTACTCCGGTCTTCATGTGGAAATGCTTATTTGCTTATTTAGTGTTGAGCTCAGCATAAAAAAATATTTTTTTTTTAATTTTTAATTGGGTTGAAAACATGTAGCAATCTGGTTACTGCTGACCCTCGTGAGCAAACTTTTTACCCTTTAAATTCCAAACTACACCCGGCATGTTCTCCTTAATCTCTACCTCCAGATCGCTGGGGAACAAGGGTTTTCTCCATCACCAGAGCTTTACATGGCATTCAGTACTATGCGTTACCTATAGTTGGGTCTTCTGCCACAACCAGTCTTGGAAGTTCACGAGGGCAGGGCCATGTCGTACCCTAACTTCACATCCCCCCTCGGGGCCGAGCACAAGGACCCGTGCAGAGCGGACCCCTAGTATTTCCTAAATTAGATTTCAGTTCCCTGACATTAGCATCATGCAAAAGCATGGCCCCAAGGACACTGTGCAAGACAGAGGTCGGGATTTCAGAGAGTAAGCAAGCAGTTATGTCTTGGTAAATTGATCCCCAAATCACTGTGTTGTTCTTCATTGAATTTTTCTCACTACCACTATCATCATCCTCCCTTCCTCAAATCCCCCCTCCTCCCTCAGTTTCACCTGAGAGGAACAGATTCGGCAAGAGAAAACAGGAAAACCAATTCCATGCTCACCTGGCCTGCTTTGGGTGGCGTTGGGGTCTCCTTGGGCCTGACAAGGTTCTGAAAGAAACGCAGTGAACTGGTACAGGAAACCTGGCTCAAGGTTTGAAATATTAAGTAGCACCTGGGAGGATGAATTAGTCTTATCTTCAAAAAGCAAACGGGCTGCCACAGTGCCACTGTCTGAGTGCCAGCTTAAGGTAGCCGCAGCTAGGCCCACATCTGTGACCTGGAGGTCAGACACTGGATTTGGTTCTGTTTGGAAAAGAACAGGAAAGGGAGAGAGAGGAAAAGAAAGGAGGGAGAGGGAGGAAGGGAGAGAGGGTGAGAGAGGGCAAGAGAGAGAGAGAGAGAGAGAGAGAGAGAGAGAGAGAGAGAACAATCAATTTTAATTCATCAACCAAAGGGGCACCATATTGAATGCATGGGATAGAATTTGTGATTTTAGTGATATAAAGCAAAGCTTCTTAAACTGTGAGTCATGACCCCATGTGGGGTCACATAACTGAATATGGGGGTCATGAAATTATGATTTATTATCAATAAACATTTGATCTGTATACCTATTTCATATACCTATGTACCCAGGGTCACATAAAAATTCTTGGACAAACAGGAATGGTGAATGGGAAAAGTTTAAGAAGCCCTGACAGAGAGAACTCTTTGGATCAGGAAACCACCCAGACTAACGCAGCTCAGCACTTTCTCTACCACCTAAAACCTTAGGGAGACCTCTGAGCTGAGAGGCAAGTGAACTAACCAGAGGCAGAACCTGAATCCACATTTTCCTGACTCTGAAGCCAGTTCTCTTAACCACTCTCCCACAACACCTCTCTCTGTCTGTCTCTCTCTCTTTCTCTTGCGTTCTCTCTCATGCTCGCTCTCTCCCCCTCGCCCCTTTCCTCCTCTCCCCCTTTTTCCCTCTCCTTCTGCCTCTCCCTCTCCTTCTCCCTCTTCCTATCCCTCTTCATCTCTCTCTTGTTTCTGTCTCTCCCTCTGTCTCTATCTCTCACTCTCTCTCTCTCTCCCTGTCTCTGTGTCTCTGTTTCTCTCTGTCTGTCTGTCTCTCTCTCTCTCTCTCTGTCTCTGTCTCTCTCTCTCTCTCCTTTCCCTCCCTTCTCTTTCTCCCCCTAAAATACACAAATATATTCCTCCACGGGGAACTTAAAGCCTTCCAATCCCTCTACAAGACACCAAGCCATGTAGCCTGGGCCAGGCCGTGCCAGGAGCATGAGGGTTACTTCTAGGGGCGCGTTTTAAGGAGAACAGGGACAAGCTGGAAGACAGCCAGAGGAAGGCAACCGGCGTGTCAGGAGACCTCAGATCTGACAGGGAAAGACTGTTGTTGACATGAGGGGGAGGGGGGGATAATTAGCCCAGAGAACAGACGGTTCATACAGGGACAGAGTGGCTACTTGTGGCCACGAGGTGAGACTTGCTCTATTTAGGAAAGAAACAGCAGAAAGACCAATTTCTGTCTGACATTTAAACCCATGCACACACACGAGCTCTCACACACACACACACACACACACACACACACACACACACACAGCTTCCTACTAGTCCCTGTCCAAAAGTGGGCAGGGAAAAATGGCAGAGATTAAAGACAACTCTCCTCTTTCTATCCCAGCAAGTCTTCTCTCCTCTAAACTAAATGGCCTCACTTCCTTCAGCTGATCCTGCAAGTAAATACGAAAGATATTTTGTAGGCAATAATTGCCAGAATGCTATCAAGTTTCTGATTAAGTCTCTATTTCCAAGTCCAAGACACACTCTCACTCACTCTCTGTCTTTGTCTCTCTCTCACACACACTCCCAGGCATTAAAATACACAAATATATGACTGTGTCTTTTCATTATCATAAGAGAGGGCTCATTCACTAGAGAAAACCAGGACATTTCAAGAAACAACGAGGATATAAATATGAAAAACATCAGGAAAACTTTAAAAATAAAAATGAAAACCATATCCTGACAAACTACTTAATGAATCCTCAGTGGAGGGTTTATGGGAAGGAAGGGAGAAGGATGACCTCGGATGAGACTGCAATCTCCTCAGGCAGAGGGACTGGCCCACACTGGCAAAAACCCATTCCTCCTTAGCAGAACCACGGCCCGGGCATCTTTGAGATGGCCTATTGTAGAGAGAATGGAGGACGAGGTGTCCCCACCCCATAGATGGAGGAATAATTACAGCCTGGCAAACTTCGAGGTGCCAAATCCACCCAGCAATACAATGGGCTTTCTTATTCCCTCTTCCAGGGTCTGAGGGCTCCTATCCTTGATTTCCCCAGCCCCGATTCCATCCCTGCTTGCACCCAGCCCACCTCCAATGCCTCCTATTTTAGGTCTGAGGCCTTTCTTTGTATGAATTACAACAAGCCTAATTAAGGCCCAGTGCTTTTAGCATGACCACCCTAAGCTCTGTGAAAGCCTCCTTCAGTCACTCGGGGCTGGAAGGGGCTGGCACAGAGAGGGAGCTCTCCCCATCCCAACAGTCTGAGAACTCAATCACCCAGCTGTTTCAGTGTTTTCAATTCCAATAAACCCAGTCCACTTCTTTTTTTCCCAGACTTGATCAGAAATCCCATTATCACTCAGCCAATATGAATCGAGGGGTCCCGTGGCCCAAGGCTTCCATTCCCATTCACAGAGGGATTAATTATTGCTCAGGGAACACTGACATACTTGTCACAACAGTCACAACTTTTGGGAGTCCTCGAGTCCCATCTTCTAGTTCTGGGGCGATTGAGAACTCATAATAAGTGCCAGCTGCTAAGTCTGTGATTGTAACGCTCAGAGACCGGCTCTCGATTTCCTTCGCTTCAGATGCCTGCTGGTACTGTACAATGTATTTGTACTGAGAAGCAGCTCGGTCCATCTTCCAGGTCAGGGTCACCTCGGTTGTACCCACGCCGATAACTTCAATGTCAAATACAGGCTTAGGTTCTGTTTAAATTTTTTAAGAAAAAAAAAAAAAAAAAAAAAAAAAAGATTATAGTAAATAATAAAACAGAAGAACAAAAGCATGCTCCATATTTAGAAGCCTGCAAAGTATTTCTCCCATCACAAAGTAAGGTTTATTTCTTTACTTTGGCCACAAGAACAAAAGGATTAATAAAAAGCCTGGTCTAGAATTCAATTGGATTCCATTTAATTCAATAAGCATTTACAAAACACCTACTATGTGTTGTGCACCAGGGCTGTAAAGGCAAAAATGAAAATGGCTCCTGAGTTCAAGAAGCTTCCTCTGGCAAAAAAAAAAAAAAAAAACAAGGTCTTCACAGACAAATAAACATTATTCCAAACAAAGATCATTGAATCATGGGTCTAGCACTGGATAGGACCGTCAGACACCATCTAGTCCAACCTTTTCATTTTACAAATGAGGAAATTAAGTTAAGAAGTTAGGAAGTCAGTTGATCAATGATGGACAGAAATAACTGCATCCAGAGAAGGAACACTGGGAAGTGAATGTAAATTGTTAGCACTACTGTCTATCTACCCAGGTTACTTATACCTTCGGAAGCTAATACTTAATGTGCAACAAGAAAATGGTATTTACATACATATATTGTATCTAGGTTATACTGTAACACATGTAAAATGTATGGGATTGCCTGTCATCAAGGGGAGGGAGTAGAGGGAGGGAGGGGAAAATTTAGAAAAATGAATACAAGGGATAATGTTATAAAAAAATTACTCATGCATATATACTGTCAAAAAAATTTATAATTATAAAATAAAAATAAAAAAATTCTAACAAAAAAAAAAAAAAAAGAAGTTAGGAAGTGACATGGCCAAGTTAATATGGGAGGATTTAAACCCATGTCCTCAGATCTAGAGCCAGCGCTACTTTCTCCTGTAACACATATAATTAGAAAGTAATCTTCAGTGTCTTCCTAGTATCTGTCCATCGAGTAAAGTCCCAGTTCCTCTGCTTGACATTCAAGGCTCCCCACAATCCAGCCATTCCCTCCATTTTACAGTCTTGTAAATGTGTTCCAAGAAGCCACAGCCACCATCTCCTCATCCTCTGCCTTCCAGGTCTCTAAAGGGTCCATGTATGGTCTCTGTGATAGAAACCTGTCCATCCCTCCTATCTCCCTAACAGTCTGGAAGCTTCACGAGGGCAGGGGCTGTCCTCCGTTGACCTTTTTCTTCCCCCAGACACCACCTCGTGCTAGCACAAGGCTCTGGACACAGCTGGCTCTTACTAATTGTCCATGTGAACAAGATGGCAAATCCCACGAGAACTTCTATAGCTGGAGCTGAGATCAGGGCTTGAAACCAAGTTTCGTGTCTGCTTTCACCCCCACACTCCGCTGGATGAGGGGAGCAGCCTTCTACCTAAAGAAGCACCAGCGGGACCTTTGCCCGCAAAAGATCTGATGTCACTTACTTGTTGACCACTGTCTGCAGCAGGTACTGGTGCCATTCTTCAACTCAATCTCGTACGTCTCCCCGGGGCTCAGTCCCCCAATTGTCTTGTTCCCTCCATTCTCTGACTGGATGCTCCAAGACACATATCTCCCTCCACTGGTCACGTTGCTGATGGACAAGTTTTCTGATAAATTAATCAAGTCAATTTCAGTGGTTGTGGAATTTAAAGTCATCGGATCACATCGACCGCCTATAGGAAACAAGATCCAAAAATAGGGTCTCAGTTGTCATAGCCTTGGAAATTGGACATCATCGATTATCATAGGATGATAAACCAAGAATGTCAGAGGTCATCTGGTCCAGTCCCTTCAAATGAGGAAACCAGACCCACAGAGACCGGGTCCTGAGAAGTCGAACTGGACTTTGAATTTTTGTTCTCCAAACCCAAACCCAAACTTCTTTCTATCACATGGCACTGCCTTCCAGGCAGACAAGCTTCTCAGTAGGGAAGATTTCATTGATAGTGAAGCAAGATAAAATGGTGGGAACAGTCCTGGATTCAAATTCTACCTTTGCTGGTTCCCAAATGTTACAACTCAGGGAAAGTCATTTATCCTTTCTTTAAGTCTCAGTTTCCAGATCTGTAACTTGAAAAATTAGAAGACTTACCTTATTGGATCAAATAAAACAATAAATTATTATTCTCCTTTCTATAAAGTTTTAATCACAAAGCACTCACCTCAGAATAACGCTATGAAGTAGACATATTTGTCCCCATTTTATAGATTAGGAATACTGAAACTCAAAAAAGGTTCTAAAACCTCACAATCAGTACATGTAAGAGCTGGAATTCATGCCCATGTCCCATAATTCCAAATTCCAAATTCTCCCCACTGTAGATTGCATGCTAATATACAAAGCAGTTTATAAGCAAGCAATTAAAAGTATCACCTATTGAATAAATTTGAGCTAGCTACGGCTAGGCCCCAATGTGGTCTGACAGAGAACGTTCCTCTCTAAGCAAAAAATGATTGGGAAAAAATTGAACAAATTGGGAAACATAAATATAGTCAGAATATGGCAAAATGAAGAATTTAAAGAGATTCAGGAAAGATTGCCTAAATCGACATAGAGCAAAAAGGGCAGAAACAAGAGGATGGTGTTACCGAGAACCACCATAATGAAGAGGGAAATAGAGGCCTGAGCAGCATACAATCAGCTTACCTCTCAGCATGGAAGTGGCCAGACCCCAGGTGCAAATAAAGCCTTCATTTTCTGACATGGCCAGTGTATTGATTTGTTTACTGAAACACCTATCTACGTTCCCAAGAAACATTCTACGCAGGCTGAGAGAAATGACGGCAGCATTTTTTAAAATCATCAATAAGAATTTTTTTTTAAATCCTTATCAGCTGATTTTAAATGTCCCCCCTTCCCCACATCACACACTCCAGCCTTTTTAACCTCACTCCTACATACATCCCATTACTTTCTAACTGCTTTGTTCTTTGGGTGTACAGAGCTGCTTCTGATCCCAGGGATTCTTTGGTTTATTTGCCAATCAGATTAATGAAGAAAGAAACCGCCCAGAAATTCTAAGTGTTTATACATGGACTACTGTAATTACAAAAGTCCATTTGATGAACTATGGCTCCCTGACCCTGAAAGGAAGTCCAAGCTAAAGCAAAATCTGGATTTTACTGGCTTCTCAACATGGGAAGGGAGGAAGGGAGGAAGAAAGGGAGGGAGAAAGAGAGGGGAAAAGGGAAAAAGGAAGGAAAAAAAAGACGGGAAGGAAGAAAGGAAGGAAGGAAAGAAGGAAAAAAGGAGTGAAGGAAGGAAGGTAAGAAGAAAGGAGGGAGGGAGGGAGAAAGGGAAGAAGGAAGGAAAAAAGAAGGAAAGGAGGAAAGAAGGGAGGGAGCAAGGAAGGAAGAAGGAGGGAAGGAAGAAGTGAAGGAAGGAGGGAAAGAAAGAGGGAGGGAAGAAGGAAGAAAAAAAGGAAAGGAGGGAGGGAATAAGGAAAAAAGGAGAGAAGGAGGGAAGAGGAAGTGAAGGAAGGAAGGAAAGAATGAGGGACGGAAGGAATGAGAGACAGAAGGAAGGAGGGAGAAAAGAAGAGAGAAAGGGAATAAGGTAAGGAAAAAAAAAGGAAAGGAGGAAAGGAAGGAAGAAGAGAGAAAAAGAAGGAAAGATCATCAGCCAAAATGTCTGAAGGCTTGGTGATCTTGAGTGACCATGCATTCCCCTGCATCTCCATTAGAGGTCAGTAGAAAATAGACAGCATATTTACAAAGAAATCCATGATACTTACAGCCACCTGCAACAGCAATCTGTAACAGAAAAAGAAAAAAAGGAAATCAGTGGACCCATTGGGCTACAGAAAATGCAAACCAGAAAAAAAAAAAAAAACAGTTGATAATTTCACAGCTGGGGAGACGGGAGGGGTGGGGTGTCCAAGCTGGACCGTTGCTCAGAAATCCATCCCAAAGCACGGGCAGCAAGAATAGGAGCATTTGGCCAGTGGATCGTAGTACTCAGAGAGGCAATGTGTTTGAGCAGAAAAAGAGCCGGCTCTGAAGTCAGAGCCTGGATTCAAATCCCAGCTCGGCCACTGTATGATCTTGGAAAAGTCACTCTTCTCTCCGGTTCTATTTACTCATCTGCAAAATGAGGAGGGTGAACTAGAGCATGGCTCCGTCTCCTTCTGACTCCAGACCTGTGAGCCCATGACCCCTGGTGGTTCCCATTTTAGCGGCCCAACAAAGTCCTGCCACAAATTCTTTCATGACCCCCTAAAGAGCAAAAACACGCAGAACTGCCGAGTAGTGGGTTAAATTGTCCCAGAGATCTCGTGGTGCTTTTTGTGTTGTTATTGTTGTTCTTAAAAGGGGGTTAAGGGGAAAAAACATGGGGAGTCTCCTGAATTCATTCTTCAGTAACCCAATCAAACCCTTTCATTTTATGAGCCAAGGTCGAGAGGAGAAGTCACACAGCCCATGGCTTCCCTGCTGCCCTCCTCCCTGGAGCCCCGTCACTACCAGGGCAGAGAAAGCCTTTGGATTTCCTTCTGAAACATTAGCCGATGGACACAGGAGGCAGGGCGAACAGGTAGAAGAACTCTATGAAACCACTTCCCCTAATCCTCACCATTTCCAAATTCACAGAGCGGTGTGTAAAAGAGAATAAATCCCCCCCCTTTTTAAATCTTTGAGGGGACAGAGCTGTAGCTGTCCTCAGGAGGGTCTGAGTTCAAGTCCCACTGATCAAGGGTGACTGAATGACAAGAGCAAATAGCATGACCTTTCAATGCTTTGGGGCCATGGCAAATTCAAAAAGAAAGCCCAAAAAGATCCCAGTGCCAGGCTAATTGACTTAGAAAACCGCAATTTTTAAAATTTTTATTTATTTTGCTAAACATTTCCCAATTGCATTTTAATCTGGTCCAGGCCTCCCTCATTACAGGCCCTAAAAGGGGTTTCCAGACGAGAGCTAAGAGGCTGAGGAGCAGAGAAGGTTCTGGCTAGCACAGGTCAGACCCTAAGCCTTTACATCCATCCTCCATTCACATACTCAAGTAGATCTCGTCTCATTCTCTCAAGAATCCCCTCCCATAACCCACACAGCAATCCACCCGTGGGATTCTTCTCCCGAAGGGTCCCAGCAGGGGCCTAACCTACCCACTGTCCCAGAGGCCTCCCCGTTCTCTCCTGACTCACTCTTGCCACCTAACTGAACCATCTTTTCTTCTCATCCTCCATCCCAAATCCCGATTCCCAGTGTAACAACTGACCGCGTCACTTACTTAGGTCAAAAAGTTCGCCATGTTCCCCCTGCCCTCTCCTTCTCACCTCCATCTCTTAGAATATTCAACGCCAAGTGCAGAGGCCACGTCCCACTGGAGGCCCGGCCTCATCCCAACTTGGTTAACATTCTGTATCTCCTTCCTATTTATTCCATGTCTATCATATATCCCAAGCTACATATGTTACCGTTTTGTCTCCCTGTATTACTTCCTTGAAAGCAGGAACAGTTGGACGGTTTTGATTTCATCTCTGAACGTACAATACCTAGCCCAGGGCCCGGCCACAATAGCCATTCAATGACTATTGAATTGAACTGAAATTGAAATTATAATATTTAACTTCTCTTCCACTGAGGAAAGACTCGGAAGTGCCTCATTTCCTTCCTCCTATCAGCAGATGGCAGCAATTGATGCTTTTAAAAATCAGTGACATGAAAGCAGGAATTGGAGCATTTTGTCGCCACCCGGAACTTGGAAATCAGCTGAAACATGAGAACCTTGAACCCCGAAGAGGTCAAATCACTTGCCTAAGGTCACCCGGCCAGTTTGTGGAATCGATGAGAGCAGAACCAGAGGCTGGTGAAGTCTATGGGCCCCTTCTCAGAAACAAGTTTTTAAAAGCCTAAAATACATAGGCTTCCATAATTTCAATATAATTATAAATTGTTAAAATATGATTAAGAGAAAGTTCACAGGCCTCGGGTTAAGAATCTCTGGCCTAAAGGGTCCCTAAAGAGATGACAAAAATGTGTTCAAAGCTTTAGAAAAAAACTGACATCAAACCTCCACAAAGCGGTCAAATGAAGACCCGACTTCCCTATATTAAGCCAGGAGCAGAGGGCGAAAGCAAATCTATATGGGGGAGCGCTTTAAAAAAAAAAAAACCAAGTGTTCTCACATTGCATCCAAATGTGACAAAGCAGAAGAAGAAGTTGGCTGAAGAGCTTCCCAGTAGCACTTCCTGTAGGGATGGTCTCACTCACTTCCCTTTTGGAGGGGGCCCAGAGAGCCTCTGTGGGCTACGAACACAGAAGGAGCCCTCACCCGCACTCCCCCAGAAAATCCTCACACTCCCGGCACTTTTTGACGGCCAAGGCACACCAGTTTGGGAAGTTCTGAGGGGGAGAGAAGGCAGCGGCCGCCAGGACGGTCCCCACCTCAGCACGGCCCACCTACCAACGCTCATTTGTAAGCAGCTGCTTATGTTACATGGTTAGAACAGGGCCGGCACCTCAAGAACCTGCTGGTCCAACTCCCGCCTGAGCAGAAATCCCTTCTGTCATCCCTTCACAGGGGTTCTCGGGCCTTTGATTCAATTCCTCCAGAGAAAGGGAACAGACATGGCGGCCTCCCTCTCACCCCACCACCCCATTCCACTTTGGGGGGCTTGCTGGTAAGAAGCATCTCCCTTCCCCCATTCAAAATCTGCTTCTTGGGGGCGTCTCCCCAGCGGGCCAAGTTCTTCCCTCTGAGGTCCAGCAAAAAGAAGTCTGGGCCGAACTCCAGGGTACAGCCTTTCAAATGCTTCCGGACGGCTCACTCCCCTTCCAAGTATCCTCTTCTGCAGGAAACTCAAAATAGCCCCAGTCCCTTCAGCCAGTCTTCACATGGCATGGACCCAAGGCCTCCCGGGCACTCCAAGTGCTCGATGCCCTTCCCAAAGTGTGGTACCCAGAACTAAACACAACTCTTCCAACGCGGTCCAGCCAGGGCCAAGGACGGCAGGACCATCTCCTCTTGTAGCCTTACATTTGTCTTAACAAGCCCCCAAATCACATTTACTTTCTTGCCAGCCATATCACCTCGTTGCCTCTTCTTGGGCTTGCAATCCACTGACACCCTCAGATCTTTTTCAGAAAAAAAACAAAACTGCTAGAGCAGAATGGACCAGAATGAACGGTACTATTCATTACCTCCCAAAAGCCACCATTTCTTAGATACAGTTTACAAGGATGCACCTCGGAACCTCATTCTCCACCATCCAATCTGACTACTTATGCAAATGAAGAAACAAAGGGGGGCCGATAGAACCCAGTGGGGAGGGAAAGGGTTGAGGGTTTTCCCTTTACTCTGACAGTAGCCCATAGTGCCCAGCCACAGCGGGGACATTGAGAGGACAAAGTCTGGCCATTGACAGAGTCCAACTCGACAAAATCTGTGGGCCGTGGGGCCCCCGCCCTTCTATTTCAGGAGAACAGACGCCCCCTTTGTCTGCCCCTGCAAGCTGGGGGGCTCGTCCTCCTTCCCGACACTGGACGCTTTTCTTCTTCTTTTCCTCCTAAAATCCTCGGGACACCCGAGGCTGACGGCACTGGGCAGCTTCTCCGGTGGGAGTATCAGGGAGGCCCTCCCCGGAACGGAGACTAAGGAGGGCAGGGGGAAGAGCCCAGCTGCTCAACGGTTGGGTCGGCCATTTAATTACCATCTCTCGTGATGTCACATGGAGACAAATGATACCTGCAGGGCCTGCGTCTAGGCCTTGTGGTCAAGACTCAGTGGGATCATTGAAGGCATCGGTCCTTTATTTATCTGAACAATAAGGGGGTTACACAAGAAAGCTAGCGAAGGTCCCGTACAGCGGGACCCTGGGATGTGCCCTAAACCACTCTGGAAAATAATGCCCAATGTAAACATCAGCTGCTTATTATTTTTAGTCGCCATCTCTCCCCTGACCGTGACTCATTACACACAGACACACACGTTCCGACAGCAAAAAACCACAAATGCACAAAATGCAGTGATCCAGGGGCATTCAGAGAGAAAAAGAAGTGCAACAAGCATGTATTAAAGTGCCTACTATGTGCCAAAAACACAACAAACTCCACACAATCACCGTTCTCCAGGGACATCCATCCTACAAGGAGAGAGTGGTCCATTCTGGACACTGGATTCTTTTCTTTTCCGGACCTGGGTCATGTAAACTTCCCCAGCTTTAGGGCTGCCCGCCACCTTTTCTATAAACTAAATGAACAACTCCACTTAGAGAACGAGTGAATTCCCTTCCCTGTCCACATAATCAAGAGGGGAGTGAGATGATGTAAAGGAAAGAATGATCAGCTGGAAATCTGGGTTCAAGTCCTGCCTCCAACATTTAAGTATGTTGCTTAGAGCAAATCACAAACAGTAGGACTCAGTTTCCACCTCTATAAAATGGGGATAAAAATATATTTGTGTCACAGGCTGCATAGGAATTACCCGAGGCCACGTTTGGACTCAGGCCCTCTTAACTCTAGGTCCACCCTAGTTGCCCCCAGAGCCAAACAGAGCAAGTCTCTGCTGTCTTTCCACATGCCTGCCCCACAAATACTTGAAAATAGCTCCCTCCCCCATCACGTGTGTCACTCTAGTCTATAAAAGAACTGAAAGTTCCCAGAATTCAGAATTTGCCTTTTCTATCCTCAGCTGTTGAATCCAAAGGCAGGACCAATGAAAGCCTCCCGGCTGAGTCTAGAGGCTCCTGAGCCCTAATCCATCTTGTGCGGAGCCGCAGTCAAAACCACCTTCATAAGAGACAGATAAGTGACTCCACAGTCGGGTTCCAATCTATTGTCCAGCCTTAGTTTGTACTATTTCTTTCCCTTCACATAACTCCACATTTTAATCGATCGATACAACGAGCATTTATGACGCATGTGCCGTATCCGGCACTGTACTAGGCATGGGGGACTCAAAGACCAAAAAATTAAAGTGTCTGCCTTCAGGGAGACTAACAATAGACTATTATTAGACTAATTATTAGACTAACAATAGACTAAGAGACTAATTAATAGACTAATAATAATAGATGTTCTATATAATACAGAGCCAGGAAAACTAGATATCCATGACCAGATTACAAGATTTACAACTGGATAGGACTCAAGAGCCCCTTCTGCCCACCTACGTCACACAGGTCATAAGCATTCGAAGTGGGACTTCAACAGGGGTCCTCTGGTCTTCCAGCCAGGGGCCTTCCCATTGCCAGCCACCCTCACCTTACAGATGCTCCTTCCTCCCCTCGCTGCCTTCCTTGCAGACTAATCCTCCTGCCTGGGACACACTTTCTAATCTCTGCTCACAGGAATCCCGTTGTCTACATCCAGCTCGGGTACCACCTCCTCCCAGAAGACTGCCTTGATTAGACCTGGTTGAAAAGACTCGACCTCCTCCAACATTTGCAGACTGGCTGTTACTCATCTAAACATAGACTCACATGGTTAGATTGTAAACTCTTTGAGGGCAGGAGCTGCAAACCCCACTCTTCTCCCTCTTCCTCTCTCTCCCCTCCATCTCTGCTTCTCTCTGTCCATCTCTGTCTCTCCTCCCTCCCTCCCTCCCTCCCTCCTTCCATCTATTTTCCTCTTCCTTTCCCTCTCCCTCTCTGTGTCTCTCTCCTCCCACCACACTTTTCCTCTCCCACTCCCTCCTTCCTCCCCCTCTTACCAGAATCTTAATAAATATGCCCTGAATGAAGACCAATTATTAATTATTAATTCTCAAACCCCAAAGGAAGCCTGGAAACCCACAGCCTCCCGCCCGTCAAAGCTGCCGGGTCTGCAGGTGAATCACCCGGCGCAGTTCAGCTATTAACGAGGAGCAGGATTGCAGCTTTTTCTGGCTGAATGTTCAGGTTTTGGGGATGGCTAATAAGTGACGGAAGAACAGAACGGGTGACAGACAATAGGCCCTTTATATCTCTAAAGCAAAGCCCCCACACAGTGTGGCAGGCGGTATTTTTATCCACTGATGTAATTTTTTTTTAATATGCAGAGCTACGAGTCATGTTCTTAATCCAACACTTTCGGGGCTAAGGAATAAGCACATTTTCACTTTCCAAGTCCAAGGCCGCTTCCTGCCGCTGTCATCCTCATCCCAATCTCCCTGGTGCAAACGCTGTCAGCAGAGATAGAGGGGACACTGGGGGAGGGGGGAGTAGCCACACAGCCCAGGAGAAAGAGCCTCATCCTGTGTGGTGTTTGTCAAGTTCAGACAAAAAAAGAAGAGGGAGGAGGGAGGAAAGAGGGAGGAGGAAGAAGGAGGAGGGGGAAAAGGAAGAGGAGAAAGAAGAGGAAAGAAGAAAAGAAGAGGAAGAAAAGGAGGAGGAGGAGGAGAAGAAGGAGGAAGAGGAGGAAGAGGAGGAAGAGGAGGAGGAGGAGGAGGAGGAGGAGGAGGAGGAGGAGGAGGAGGAGGAGGAGGAGGAGGAGGAGGAGGAGGAGGAGGAGGAGGAGGAGGAGGAGGAGGAGGAGGAGGAGAAGGAGGAGGAGGAGAAAATAGGCAAAAACACAACCCAGTCCTGGAATTCAGAAGGCCTAAGGCTTTATATGAGCTGGGTGCCCCTGAGCTAGTCCTTGCCCATCCCCAGAGATGGTTAACATTTCTGAGAGGAAGGGGTGCCTTTCCAAGGCTTCACACCCTCCCCACTCTGACAGTCTCCAACTCTTTGGCTATTACACCTCCTACCACAAAAACAGAACTGGCCGTTGGCAGCTGGCAACATCAGGAAAAGCAAACCAAATTTGGAGACTTGACCTTTTTCTCACACAAGAGAAAAGCAGACAGAAAGGGGAAAAGGCACCTGGGCCGCTACTGTCCCCCACACATGGAAACGCAGCAGAGAACAAGCAGAGGTGGGGAAAGGGAAGCAGGAAGGCTCTCACACACCTGCCTGCCAAAATGACGGCTGCCTTTCCCTCCTACCTCACAGTGACCTGAGCTGTGGAAGCAGTACAGGAAGAACGGCACTGCCTTGCATCTGAAATCTTTAAACCATCTACAGAGCCTTCCCTCGAGGAGCTTACTCTCTAAAACAGGAGCCACAGGCACAGGCCCAGTTAGTCCGTTCCTTCCACTGCTGACATTTTGAAGAATCAGTTGCATCCTGTTGGGAGACTTAGCAAGAATGGGAAAAGCACCAGGATGCAAATCCTCCCTTCGACGTCTCCAAGCTGTGCGACCTTAAGGGATTTGCCTCAGTTTCCTCATCTGTCAAAAGAGAGATTTAGAGAAGGATGACCCGGTTCTAGGCTAGCAGCCGATGATCCAGGCTTGAAGGCGGAAGAGCACAGGTTGCTTCTGTCCAAGCACCAATGGTTGCTCCATTTGAGTAGAGTAGCCATGAACCTATCAGCAGAGACATTTCAGAAACGTACCACCAAGGGCAAACATTGTTCGGCCCACTCAGGACCACCACACGGGTAGACAAAGCAGGAAAAAAAACATTGGCCTGGAGGCTGGAGAACTCCGATTTGAATCCCAGATGTCCTCCTTGTGATGGGACCTTGGGCCAGTACTCATTGTAAGGCCTCCAGAAGGCCTGTGTTCAAATCCCACCTTCGATCCTAGGCTGGTCACTTAGTCCTAGAAATATTGGTCCCCTTGATATTCCACATCCCCTAGCACTTTGACCACGACCTTTGCACAGATTAAGGACATTAACAGAACCTATGATTTCCCTGATATAGGACTGGCCGTGTCCAGGGAGGAAAGGCCCTGAAGCAGTGCAGGCCAGCACCTTTTCCAGGAGGCACTTTCCTCATCTGAAACACAACAGGGTTGTTCTAAAAGATTCCTAAATTCTCTTTCATTAAATTTCCTAAGATTCCTAAATTCTCTTTCAATTCCAAAACTCCACGGTTGCTCTGTAATAAAAAATGTTTAAATCACACTTAGGAAAATCACTAAACATTTTTTAAAAGCCATAGAGTTCATTTCAATAAAATGCTAATAAAAATTTAAAATAAGTCAAAACAAAAAGAAATGCAAAGCATGTGAGGCTATTCTGAGTCTGAGCATAAGGTGAAAACAAGTCCAGTTGGACAGAAATAAATATATCACACTTAAAATTTACTGTGCATCTTTTGGGAACATCCTTTGGGAATCCAAAATTGCAGAGTGGGGAAAGCAACTTAGGACAGCAGAAACAGCTCAGAGGCAGGAGAGGAGAGCCTGCATTATCTGACCTCTGACACAGTGGACGTCACAATCTTGGATAAGTCACTTGCCTTGGGGTCTTGGTTCCCCCTCTCTGCACTGTGGGGGGTTAGCCAAGGCCATCTTTTCAGACCTGACTTTCCTACCAATGGAACCTGCTGTCTCATTCTAATTAAGCAGCCAGACAGGAGCTGAAGAGCCCCAAAATGCAGCTGCAAGGGAGGAAATGAACCTGCTTTGAAAAGTAAGAGGAGAAATTCTTTAAAACCAGCGTTTAGGTCATCTGAGGACAGTCGGTCTCCTGCTTTGCAAATTAACCAAGAGCGGGCTTTGTGGCCACTGTTTCTGACCTGGTAGAGAGAGCAAGGTCTACACTGGCCCCACGACCTAAAATGCCAGGGCTGACAGCTTCCATCATTGAGGAGACTGTGAACATCTGGAAGACAAAGGCGGCCTTCGCACATCTGGGGAGAAGCAGGAGGGGGAGAGGTAGGATATTCGAAACTCCTGGCACGGGAACTCCCCCACCCCACCCCTGCCTAAGCAGAAGTCTCCCAATTTAGCCCAACCGAGACTTGGCTTGGGAGCCGTGAAAGAGCAAAAACGGGTCACGGTCACACAGCCCATGTTTCAGAGGCCGGCCTTGAATCCACGTCTTCAGGCTCGGGAGCCAGCTCTTTATCGATCTCACTCTGCTGCCTCTCCTCCGGCTCACAGGAAGGACTTCAAAAATAGGTGATGAAGCTTCAGTGGGGTTCCCTCTGCGAACGCTGCCAGAGACCTCAGCGGCTCCCCCCGTTTCCTGGCCTGCCCAGGCTCTCTCCGTAAAGCAAGGGACCTGGCACTTTCCTACTGCTGTGAGGAAAAACCAAAGGAGCCAAAAACCAGGCAGATATTCCTGAGAACAGCAGCATTAATGGGGTCAAGGTCGAGGAACAATATCCTCAGGAACAGTCCTTCCATCTCAAATAGATTGCTAGAGAGCCTCCATACTCCCCACACCTCCATTAAGTACCTTCCATCTGAGAAGCAAATAAATAGTCATTGGTGAGAGCATCGACCCCAAACTCTGCCGGGCTGGAAAGGATCCCAAGAAGGGCCTGAGAAGGCCCATCGTAGAACGGCCTCAAGAGGCTCGTGGCTGGATTAGCCATGAGATGAGTACTATGGCCCTCAACTCTCAGAGACCAGCTGCCAAACTGCTGCTATGTCACCGGAGAGGGCTCTTCACAATCACCCTGAAGCAGAGGGCACGAGCATCGCCCCCCCTTCAAAAGAGGAAGAAGTGAATCTAGAGGCATTAAATACATCCCCTGTCACACAGCAGGTTTCCAAGTAAAGAGCAGAATCCCGTTCTTCTGGCTTCAAGCATCTGGATTACTCCCCAATGTCTGCCTAAGACTTAGCTCCGTGGAGCTCGATGGACTGACCCAAAACATCACTGAAAAGTAATAGCCCCAATTTTAGATATTTTAACAAAGTCAAGGAAATTGGGTAATTTATAATTCGGTTGTACTTTCACTGCTGTGGTTCCATCAAAACAAGTAAGAAAAAAATAATTAGCCTAAAAAAATGATCAGAACTACTTGCCATCTAGGGAGGGAAAGGGGGTGGGAGGATTGGAACATGAGGTTTTGTAAAGGTTAATGTCGAAGAATTATCCATCCATATATTTTGAAAAATAAAAAGCTTTAATTTTTAAAAATGACCAGATAATTAAGCTAAAACTCTCCCACTGGGCTAATTAACTCACGGCCTGTGTTCTATTGATGTGGAAGGAGCAGTGACTTGCATCAGGTAAGACTTGAGTTCAAATGCTGCTTTGGATGTTCTCTAGCCATGTTATGTGACTCTGGACTGGTCACTTAACCTCCACAGGGGGATAAAAGTAGCAATAAAGATCAAATGAATTAATATGTGTCAAACCCTTTGAAACCTGAAATTTATATAAATAATTACCAATTATTATTATGATGATGATGATCACAAGTCCATAGGGCATCAGCGGGCAGAGAGCTTGCCCTTAACATCAGAAAGGCATACTTTCAAGTTCCACCTGTGACATTTACCAGCTATGTGGCCCCGAGCAAGTTCTTCACCTGGGCCAAGCAGAAAAAGTCTAACTAACCCTCCTACTGTCACCAAACCCCAGCCTATCCCAGCTGAACCTTACAGTATATAGGTCAACATTGCACAAAATGTCACCTTCCTAATGTCTCAGATTTGGGGGCCATATTTCCTAACCTACCTTCCTTCCTTCTTCCTTCTTTCCTTCCTTCTTTCTTCTTCCTTCCTTCCTTCTTCCTTCTTTCCTTCCTTCTTCCTTCTTTCCTTCCTTCTTTCTTCCTTCCTTCTTCCTTCTTTCCTTCCTTCTTTCTTCCTTCCTTCTTCCTTCTTTCCTTCCTTCTTTCTTCTTCCTTCTTTCCTTCCTTCCTTCCTTCTTTCCTTTCTTTCCTTCCCTAATCTTTCAACAGGTGTGGTAATGCTAAAATTCAGACACCCTCCCAAAGGAGTCCCCTTTTGCTTTGCATACAAGCCTCCTCCAAAATTCTCCAAACACTTCTCCAAGAATGATCCGACAACATGGCTGGAGAAGTCACTTCTCATTTTTGGTCCGCTGCACTTGAGTAAGGGAAACCTCAACAACTCCCAAAGTCCCCCCAAGTCTGATCAATCTGTCTTTGCCTGCTGATAAAACACTTTCTATTTCCTTTCATGGACTCAAACTTCACTAAAAGGCAAATTGTATGAGGATATGCCTTCAGAAACAAGGGAACTCTGTGTACAGGCCAGTCATCATCTGCCTGAATGTTTTCTCCTTTTTGAAACAGACACTGTACAGAAATAGGCACTAAAATGGGTCCTGTGATCTCTCTAATTGGGATCCAAAGATCAACTCCAAATAGGGGGGGGAAACATTCCAAAAAGTTACAACTGGAAACACTAATACAAGATCCTAAAGCAATCCCTGAGATTTAAACGGACACCAGGGAGGCTCTGGGGCCCAAAAGGCCTCCTAGGCTACTTACCTCCTCCCACTCAATCTCCTAAAAGCTCAAGCAGGAAACAAAGTCAAGAGAGAACCTGACTCTTCTTAGGCTGAGGCATCTTAGGTGTCACTACCAGGAAAAGAACCTTGTCTTCCACCTCACTCTGCCCCAATTGACATCTGCTGTGAATGGGGGAGCGACTGATTTCTGGAGCTGATCTCCACTTCTTTCCATCCCTCCTTCACTAATAAATAAACAAATAAATAAAAGTAAGTTTTTTTCATCTCCCAACCCACTCTGTATTTATTTGGGGAGCAGATCTCAACCCAAAAAAGCTAGAGTAGCTAATCTATAATTAATAGGCCAGAGATTCCACAAGATTCTAAAAGACTAGATGGGTAACTGAACCTAATAAAATTATGTTTAATTATGACAAAAGGCTAAATTAATGGATCAACAAGTAAATTACCAAAATGCAAGATGAAGAAACATAGCTAGATAAATACATATATATATTTGGATATTTTAGATAAATGACAGAGCAGATAGAGAGATAAAGAAATAGATGGATGGATGAAGGGATGGATAAATGGATAGAAAAAGAGAGAGAGAGAGAGAGAGAGAGAGAGAGAGAGAGAGAGAGAGAGAGAGAGAGAGAGAGAGAGAGAGAGAGAGAGAGAGAGAGAGAGAGAGAGAGAGAGAGAGAGAGAGAGAAGAAAAGGAAGGGATAACCGCCTCAATATGAGGCAACAGGGTGAAGAAACAGTCAAAAGAAGCAAAAGGGGGAAAGAGGGGAAGGCCAAAAGAGGAAAGAAGATATTGACCTCAGGCTGTCCTAACAGAAGTAGAGAATTGTGGGAGAAAGGAGGAATAAAGCCTCTGTATTCCAGCCGGTCAGACCACAGCTGCCACACTGTTCACTGTTCTGGAAGCCATCTTGATGAAAGAGACTGCCCAAGCAGAGCACCCTAAAAAGGGTGAAAAGGAAAGTGAAGGAAGGAGGGCCAGAAGCCATGTCATAGAATTGAAGGCTATTCAAGCAGGAGAAGAAGATTTAGGGGACAAATGATAACTGCCTTCGAAGATATACATGATAATCACATAGAAGAAAGATTACACAGGCTTTCCTTGGGTAAAATTAGCACAGATTATGGCTTTTTATAAGGAAAAACTTCCCTAAATGATTACTGTCCCCAAACTGAATGGCAGGGCTATGGTAATGAAGCCCTGGTCACTTGGAAGTATTCAAGCACTTTTTGGAGAGCTGTAATGTCACCGGAGTCCAAGGCCCCAGATTCAAATCTTTGGCTCCTCACCACCTCAAATACGCCAATCAGGTTTCAGTTTCCTTATCTCTAAAATGAGGAGGTTGTATCTCTTAATGTTCCTCCATCCCTTAAATCTTTAACTAGATAAGCCATGTGGCTTAGGCTAGAGAGGGAAGAAGGGAGGGGCCGGCCGTGAGCTTCCTCATTTCAAAAATATGAGGGTTGGCCCAGAGCTGATCTCCAAGTGCCCTCTGTCCGAAGGTCCACTGACTTTAGGGACAGCAAGTGTTTTAGCCACACCAAGACTAAAGTCAATAAAGGATGCCTCCAAGCAAAAATAAAATAAAATAAAAATTCTCCTCCTGGGGCACAGTCCAAATTCCTCACTGTCCAGACTGAAATAGAAGCAAGGTCAGGCCGGGGTGCAGAAAGGCCCCCAAACATAGAGTCTGACTTTCTGGGGAGGAGAGAAGGCCCCAGAAACCAGCAAGTCCACCCACCAGAGCAGCCTCCTCCACGTCATTTTCACATCCAGCAGACTGAACATAATAACCCATAAATGTTTGGCTGCAGGGCTTCGCGAGCCCAGTAAGTGCCCCACACAGCTCCGTTTCAGAGACAAAGATTACAATCACTCAAGCAATCACAGTAAAAACAGGTTCCTTTGGCAAGATCTCCTAATGGCACTTAATTTAAGAGCTAAGAGGGAATTTTCCACCATTAACAAATTAAATGTCAGAAAAAAAAAAAAGACTTGGTCCCCGCTGCTGGGAGTAAAATAACTCTGGTCTCACTTGTGGCTTCTGACATCCCGCCAGGTCCTAGACACTGAAATGTGAGTGGGATTAAAAGGGATTAAGACTAAGTAAATGCTATTAACAACCCTTCTATTACATGCATCCATCTCACTCAAAACTCCACTAGGGCAAGGGGGGGGACTGGAGAAAAATGGCAGGGAGGACTGACCCATACCTGCTCTCTTTTGATTGGACCAGAGGGCAGGGAGTACAAAACTCCTTCTGGTCCGGGCTATCAGGAGGCATATGTGAGCCAATCTGGCTTTAGATCTATGAGGAGAATCCTAAGTGCTGGGAGAGGACTGAGAACGGGGAATGTCAGAGTGGGGAGAAACCTTAGAACCTGGGATATCAGAGTTAGGAGTGCTCATTAAACTGGGAATATCAGTTAGGAGAAACCTTAGAACCTAGAAGGTCAGATCTAGAAGGGTCCTTAGAACTGGGAATATCTGAGTAGGGAGAAACCTTAGAACCTGGGATATCAGAGTTAGGAGTGCTCATTAAACTGGGAATATCAGTTAGGAGAAACTTTAGAACCTGGAATATCAGAGTTAGGAGTGCTCATTAAACTGGGAATATCAGTTAGGAGAAACTTTAGAACCTGGAATATCAGAGTTAGGAGTGCTCATTAAACTGGGAATATCAGTTAGGAGAAACCTTAGAACCTAGAAGGTCCCATCTGGAAGGGTCCTTAGATCTGGGAATATCTGAGTGGGGAGAAACCTTAGAACCTGGGATATCAGAGTTAGGAGTGTTCGTAAAACTGGGAATATCAGAGTGGGGAGAAACCTTAGAACCTAAAAGGTCAGATCTAGAAGGGTCCTTAGAACTGGGAATATCTGACTAGGGAGAAACCTTAGAACCTGGGATATCAGCGTTAGGAGTGCTCATAAAACTGGGAATATCAGTTAGGAGAAACTTTTGAACCTAGAAGGTCAGATCTGGAAAGGTCCTTAGATCTGGGAATATCTGAGTAGGGAGAAACCTTAGAACCTGGGATAGCAGAGTTAGGAGTGCTCGTAAAACTGGGAATATCAATTAAGAGAAACCTTAGAACCTAGAAGGTCAGATCTGGAAGGGTCCTTAGAACTGAAAACATCAAAGTAGGGAGGGGCCTTAGGACCTAGAATGTCAGAGCAGAGGGGTATGGAAGGTTAAAAGTTGGTAGGGGTCTTAGAACAGACAATGTCAGATCAGGGAGAGGCTTGAGAATACAGAATACCAGATTTGTAAAGAGGTTAAAGGAAGAAAGAAAGGCTCTGTATATAGCTAATATTTATAGTTTGCTTTATAGTTTGCATAGCACTTAACCCTATTTTACAGATGAGGAAACTGAGGCTGGGAGCAATTACATAACTTGTTCAGGGGTCACACAGCTAGTCAGGATCTCAAGTAAGATCAGAACTCAGTTCTTCCTAACTCTAAATTCGACATTCTATCCAGTGAGCCATCAAAATATTCATAGCAATACTTTTTTCCATAAGAGACAAAGCGGATGCCCATTAACTGAGGATTAGTCAACTAGGCAATTTTGGGAGGTGAATGAAACCAGATATAGATGACTTTGGCAAAAGAAATTATCGCTAGGCCGATGTCACAGGAGCAAAAAAGGCTGAGCCTTTCTGAGCACTCTCACAGAGGGCAAGAGGAAGGTACGTGGGGTATATGTGAGCAGGCTGAAGCACATAACCTACATCCCAGAGGAGAAGGGCTCTACCATCTGTTCTCAGGGACCAAGATTGGTCACTCCAATTAAAGGGCATTCAAGGGCATTTTCACGACCTATAGTGGTTGAGGGTCCATTGGAGGGGGGGCAGGGTTCATTTTCTTCCTTCTGAATCAGTTTAATTCAAGTCTTTCCATTTCTCTGAATTCCTCACATTTATTTTTTAGGGCTTATTAATGTTCCACCAGGCCCACACGTGATGAATGTTCAGCCTCTGCCCAAGTGACGGGCACTAAGGTTGTTCCCAAAAGCTCTTTTCACTTTTGCTCTGACAGAGAACGCTGTTAAGAAGATTTCAGCCCTTTCTTCTGTCATTGACCTCCTTAGGATACATGCCCAGTGGTGGGATCTCTGGGTCAAAGCATAAAATCAGGCCTATCTTTAAGAGGTACTAGGGAAAGCAGCTGTTCCTGTGACTTCTCTGCCAGTCACCCAAATATGGATCAAGTTCCAACCAAACAAGATGCGTCCTGTTCCATAAGAATATAAACAGTCTGAGTTTGCAGCATTAAAAAAGCCCTAAGCGCTTACCCACTTCCGTCCTCAGGCTAACCAACTCACTCCCAGAGCCCTCCTCAACAGTGGCTCAAAACAGCAGGACTATCTCTCTGTGGGCTTTCCCAACAAAGGCTTTTTGTGGGCCCAGAAAATTACAAGTTAAACACCTGACTATAAATTGTTCCCAATATAATATAATTATATAATATATTGTTCTAATATACCATCTAATATAAATATATATGTATTTATATAGCAATATAAATATTAGTTATATAGAGGGCCTTTCTTTCTTCCTTTAACCTCCTTAAAAGTGTGGCATTCTGTATTCTCAAGTGTATCTAATATAAGGTAAGGGATTACATTGCACCCTTATAGTTTTCCCGGAATAGAATTTTCTCCAGAGCCTCCCTACCAGTAGCACTTCTACTGGCAAACATTCAGTCTTCACAGGAAAGTTCTTGGTGAATTGCCACGGTGGCAGGCAGAGCCCGGGACTCCCTGAGAGTTGCTGAGAATTGCACTGATTTTCAGGTAGAGAGGATTTTAAAGAATTATTCATGGCTCAGAAATTTTCAGCCAGGAGAGACCTTAGAAGGCTATTTTACAGGTGAGGAAACTGAGGTCCAGTAGTAAATAGTAGTCATTGATGTGAATTCAGTCTCTGATTTCACATTTAGGAGGCTAATAGACTAAAGCCAGAGCCCTTTTCCCATGGGTTTATATTCTTCCCAGGCACACTGATGATAAACACCAGATTAGAACAAGATTCTGGTGCCAAAGGTTCATACCAAAGTGACTCCTGGAATCCAGGAAGGGCAATAGCGTGTGAACACACCTGGACCCAACCAGCTAAGATTCCAGGAAGTGACTCTGTAGGCCTTCGGTGATGGAATAAGGTGGACAACCTTGTCCGGTGTTCATTTAACGCCTGCAGTGTCCAGTCTGCAGAGTTTAGTAACAGAGATGTCTGAGACGCGGCTCACAAAACCTGCAGTCCAGTGGGGAGAAGGAGAAACAACATCATCTCTGAACTACTTAAGTCCACTGACAGCCCTTCATATATAACATACTTGAAAGCAGCTAACAGTCCTTTCTAAGTCTTCTCAAATCAGATGATCAATAATCCCAGAGATCACCTTTGTAAAACACTTACACCAGTGCCGGCCATACACTGGCCACTTAATAACTACACATTTCCCTCCTCTTGTCTGGGCTAGACATCCCTAATGCCATCCACGGATCATCTGGGCCCAGCGCTTTTTTGGATACCCATTCTGATAAAGCCCAGTGGCCCCTTTTTAGATTCCTGTTTTTAAGTGCATAAAACACAGCAGATTGCAAAGGAAACCAAATCTATTTAAATGGAAGAGGAGATAGAGATACCAGGTTATCCACGTCCTTTCCTTCCCATCCTGGTCACTCTCCTCTGGTCATAAAACTAAGAAAATGCCCTTTAAAAATAAAACAGCCTCACAAATAGAAGGATCTTGTACCTAGTAATAAGATAATGGCTCGTAGGCTATAACGTGACTAGATAAACAGAAATTATGAGGAGATAAGATTGAGCTACCAGAATAAATAGATGATAAATACCTCCCTGGGGTGATTAAAACATAGTACTAGGAGAGCAGATGGAAATCCATGCTATGCTATGTAAACCTGATTGTTTAACAGAAAATCAGCTCCAAGACAAATCTCAGAACCCAAAATGACGGGGAGCCGCTCCCGGCCAGCCCCAGCAGAGGAGGAGATGTCTGATTTGGGAGGAGAAGAGGATCACGTCACCATCGCCGACTTTGCCAGCATTTTATCCAAGTGACTGGCAAAGGGCGGGAGAGGGGCAGGTTTGAGAAAGCACTATTTGAAAATTCTGTATCCTGATACAGTGGAAAAGAAGCCTAGGCTCGGAAATCTGGCCTTCCCAGAAGCACCCTGGCCGGGCCAGCCACAGGACTCTGGACAAGTTTGGGTTCCCCTCCCCCCCAAACCATCCCATGTAAGAGGCAAAGTGGCCACGGAGCTTTGGAGCTTGAAGGCCGGGCTCCAAGGCCCACCTTAGTCCTGGCCGAGTGACTCTCGACAGCTCCCTGATGGTGTCCTAGGCAACTTGCTAAGAAAGCTAAGTCCCAAGAAGTGGCTGGAACTGCATCACAAAAGCTGTTTGTCAAACAGTCCAAAGAGCTTTGAGATAAGGCTGCCATCTTGGCTTAAGCTATTTGACCATCTGTTCCTTGCAACCATCCCAGGAGGCACGTAGTCATTATTAGCCCATTTTACAGATGAGGAAACCTAGACCAAGAAAGAAGAAGGGACTTTCTCAGCATCACAAAGCCCAGAAATGTCACGGGTGGATTTCACCCCAGACATTGTTGGCTCGGAGTGTCCTATTTTCCACACCACGCTTTAGCCCTCCACATCCCAGTTTGCAAGCCATCGCTAACATTATCACTTAATAAGTCACTTGCCCAGCTGCCTTCCCAGGAAATACTGAATTAATATAATCTCTAAAATACATTTTTGTCCTTTAAGTGGCCGCTAAAAGCTAAGTACAAAAGTTGCTAACACTGATGCCCAGGCCTCTGCTGTATTAACGGTGTTGGAGTCCTACTCACCCCCTATCCTTTCTCCCCATTTCACAGATGGAGAAACTGAGTCCCAGAACCCAAATAGTTCAATCATGATTCCCTGACTCTGAGTGTATGATAACAAGACTGATCCGGCATTGATTCGGTTTCTCTAGCCATCACCAAGCTACCCCAAAGGGCCCTGACTTTTACGCATTCCCTCTTGGGGAATTTATTACTAATATGAAAAAACTACTGACTAAGTGCCAAAGTGTCCTCTTGGGCAGATGCTTCTCGGGAAGGAGAGGCAATAAACACACAGAGAGGCCTTTTTCTGACATGTGGTCAGCCTGGAGGTCTCAGGCTTGGGATCTCAGTCAGTCACTAATCCTCGGTCAGAAATGTCCCAATGCTGAGGCCAAAGGTCACCGAAGGAGAAGCTGCATGTCTGTGACGGGACTAGCTTCGTTTCCACATCTCCCAAGACAAGTGACTTAGTGCCCAGAAGGCCTTTGCTTTCCCCCTCTGAGAAATGGCAAGAAGACTTGCCCTTATCAAATTACAATTATCAAGAGCGAGCAAGAATTCCTTTACCTGTCAGCCCTTCTCCCATCTTTCTTCATCCTCTCTTCGTTGATTAAAAACTGGGTTTTCACATAGTCATGAGTCAGTGTGAGCTAAATGAAGTTAATTCTCCCCATGGGTCTACATATTACTTAAAGAGGCCAGTAGCTCAGCCCCTTCATTTTACAAATGAGGCCCAAGGGAAGGAAGTGGTTTGTTCCAAGTGACCCAAGAAGTAAATATCAAGGACAGGATTTGCACCCGCGTCCTCAGACTCTCGGGCCAAACTTGCCGTTTCTCCCAAGGAGCTCCCAGGTGCCTTGAATGAAAGGGCCAGGACACGGCTCAGTTACCGATTGCAGCGAGCTCTGTCAAATTTCACTGTCTTAGTCTCTGAAAGGTGGCTAAATGGGAGCCATTATACAACCAGGGCCCCATCCCATCCTTTCCCCACCCATTTCACAGATGGGAAGCAAGAACAGAGACTCGAAATCCACTGCCCCAGCAGGGGCCAATGAGTCAGTGGGGCGGCTGGCCAGAAACCCAGGTCTCCTGACTTCCTGTGGAACACCCTAGCCCCTGACCACCCCGGGCAGAGGTCCCATTTGTTTACCCAGGGCCCAGCTTAGCAGCCGACACCAGGAAACGGCACCGTCCATTTGTGGCTGCCCCAGATCCAGCCCCAGTCTTTCAGGAGACAAAGGCACATAGACCACCATCCCACAATGGCCACCCAGGGTCAAGTCCGGCCCCGTCCGCTAACCTCCAACCTCCCGTTTTAACTTCCTCTTCTCTTACTGCTATACTTCCCACCAAAGGCAGAGGAAAGAGTCTCACAAGTGGAAGTTCCCATCCGCCTGACTGATCAGCACATTCCACTGAATCAGACCATCGGGGCCCAGACAAAATGGCCAAGACGCTGCTCGCGTCAGCCCCCTTCCCTTCCCCGCACAGTGTCCGGGCCACTCACACAGAACACGAGACAAGGGATGTGTCGCTATTTTTAATTCTGGGCTCTACCCAGAAACCAGGTTTAGCCAGCTTACTTGCTCCATTTCCCAGCTTCTTAAACAGTGGGTCACGACCCCACATGGGGTCAAAACAATGGGGAGGGGGGGGGGTCGCAAAATTATGGTTTATTACCTGCAAGTGTTTGGTTTGTATACCTATTTTACATGCCCGAAGTCACATAAAAATTTCTTGGGCCAAAAGGGATCATCAGTAAAAAAGTTTAACAAGTCCCACTCTATTCACAATCCCTCTCCCCCCACCACGCCTTATGCGCGGTGGCCATGCTTAGAAGCTTTTCCTCCTTGCCGCCATCTCTAAACTCCCTAGATTTCTTTCTCTCCAACTCCCACCTGGTATTCCTCCAGATTCGGCCCTTCCCCCACCCCATATCACTTTGCAGATATTGTGTTTACTCATCCTTGCATCTTACTTTCCATCCCCCACCCAGAAGACAGAACAGATGCTGGAAGGGACCTTGGGAACGGTTCTCCTTCTCCAAATGAGGAAGTTCAGTGATGTACTCAAGGTGTAAGTTATATACTGGAGCTAAGTTCTGTTAAATAGCATACCCAAATTGTAGTTGTAGACTGTAGTTATGTTAAAGTTAAGTAATGCACCCAAGGGGTAGTTATATACTGTCGTTATGTCCCCCAGGGGTTCGGAAGCCCGAGGTGGAAGGTCACCTGGGGCCCAGGGGTGTGAGACTGAAGGTTCCTTCCTCCTGAGGCTCAAGTCCCAGGGCTTTGAGCTTCTGGCCGGATCTTGATTTCTGTGAGATGTGGCGCTGACTCTGAGTCCCCCTGTAAAGGTCAGGTCTCCTCAAGGTCACCTGTGTGACCGCCACGGCCCTTCCCCTCCAATCCCACAGCCCTACAGCTTCCAGGTGTCCCTCCTCTGGGCACAAATCAGCAGGGCCTTCTTGCCTGGGCTAACCTGTGACTGGTTGGCATTTGAGGCTCTTCACCAACGGCTGCCACCTTCCCATTCCCATTAATCTCACTCGCCACCCACCCTCTTTGCAGGCATCCTGGGGTAGGCTTCTCCCCCGCCTCCCGTCCTTGCCACGCTGCAAGTTCCAGGCCAGCACCAGCCCAAGGGCTCCTGCCCCAATGCCCAGCTGCCTCCTCTCACTGGCTGCCCAGGTTCCTCTCATTCTCCCTTCTGAGAGAGGTGAAAATGAGTCGCTGGGTCAGGGCCCAAGAGCTCACACGCAGAGAAGGCTTTAGGGCTTGCCCCTTAAATATATTGTCTGTTTGGAGCTTCAAATTCTGTGCTCAGAGAGGTCATGAGAACTCCCCAGAGTCACACAGCAAAGGAGAGTCTGAGGCAGGACTCCCCTGTCCAAGTCCAGAGCTCTGTCTATTATATTGTTCTGCCTCAAGTGGAAAGTTTGCAAAGCCCCTGCTTGGGTGCTCCCAGGAGCCAGGGGGTCAGTGATACGGCTTAATTATGCCCATTTTATAGAAAAAGTAAATAATGTTCTGGTCAAGTCTCCAGACTCTGAGCCCAGGGTTCTTTGCACCAAACCAAGCTGCCTCCTGCCAGGAGAGAAAGGAGACACAGCGAACACCTGCGTAGGTGAAACTGGCTCCTCCTCCCAGCAGGTGCCAAGAATAAAGGCCCTCGGGAGCTTTGGTGGATGAGAGGGAAGGGAAATAGACCAGTACAGGGAGAGGTGAGGAAGAGGGGAGGGAAAGGAGAGACAGAGAGAGTGCGGAGAGAGACACATACACAGGGAGAGGAGAGAGGCACAGAGAGAAAGGGGAAGGGGAAAGGAAAGGGAAGGAGGGAAAGCAGGAGGGAGGGTAAGACAGGGCGAGAAAAGGGGAGAAACAGAGAGGGGGAAGGGAGAAAGAGAGAGAGGGGAGGGAGAAACAGAGAGGGGGAAGGGAGAAAAAAGAGGGGGAGGGAGAAAGAAAAAGGGGGAGAGAAGGAAGGGAAGAGAGAATGAGAGAGGGAAAGGGGAAAAGAGAGGATGAGAGGGAGAGAGAGCTATTCCAAATGTGCCATCATGCAGAATTTGGAGGGTGCCAACTGTTCCCAGGGTATTCCAGAAAAAACAGGGACAACCGGGCCTTCGTAAGCTACAAATTCTAGAAGCAACCCAGCAGACATCACATCCTTAATTCAATCTATTTATTAAGGGCTTCTGTTTGCAAGGGGCTGAGATATAAAGCCAAAATTTCCACCCTCAGAGACTTCACATTCTTCTGAGGAGGTAAAGAGAAGAAAGATGCACAAAAAGTCAATGTACGGTCATGTGAAGTAATCAGGGCAGCCAAGGGGGGCTGCAGGGGGTAGAGAGCCAGCTCGGGAGTCACGAGTTCAAGTCCAGCCTCAGACACTTAACTGGCTGTGGGACCCCCAAATGGGGCCGCAAAGAGACAGACCCAAGTAAAACAATGGAACAAGTCTGAGGAAGGAGAAAGCTTGAGACCGTCCAAACCTGAGAGGCAACAGCTGAGCTGTCCAAGAGAAGAATGACCCAAAGACTTGAGCTCAAAGAAGAACAAGGATTCTGAAAAGGGCACCTGAGAAGGAGGAGCACATTGCAGATTTGGGGGGAGGGCGATTTCTGCCAGAGCTCAGATGTGGTCAATGGAATCACAAGTCCAGGCCACAGCCAGTCCTCCCACCTCTAGTTCCAGCTCTAACCACAGGGATGAGAGCTTTGATTTCATCACATAGGATGTCCCCAGGGGTGAAACTCCAGTGCAGAGAACCCTGGACTCGGGAGTTCCAATTCAGACTCAGACACTTAACACTTCTTATCTGTGTGACTCTGGACAAGTCCCCTGACCCCAATGTCTTCCCAAAAAGAAAAAAAAAAAAAGAGGGATCCAATAGGCTTTGGAGCATCAACATCACAAGTCAGAGCCAGGCTTAGAAGTAGTTTGTTTTTTTAATTATTATTATTATTTGGTTTGGGTTTGGTTTGGTTTTCTGTTGGATAGGAGATGGTTGTTTTTGTTTTATTTTTGTCTCTTGTTTTGGTAAAGCAATCACGATTAAATAACCTGCCCAGAGTCACACAGTAGTAAGTGTTAATTATCTGAGGTCACATTTGAACTCGGATCCTCTCAATGCCAGGGCTGGTGCTCTATATTCATTGCACCACCTAGCTGAGTAAAGGGTGAATTATGGAAGAGAACAAAGGATTATTAAAGACACAAGACACTTCAAGGAAAATGGCAAGTAAGAAGATAGAAGGCCATTTGGCAGGTGGCAATGCCCTTTGAACACAAGCTAGCGATGCCAGAAAGAAACAAAATGGCTAAAAGTGTTATAGAAATAGAAATGCTCACCACCAAGCCAGGGGCGGACAGCCCATGAGCAGTGATACACATGCTCATTCTGCAGGAGAAGAACTCACTGAGACGGTACCTGAAGTAGCCACACTGGACCACGAGCCTGTAACGGGAAGGGACTAAGATAACTAGCCTTAACTCCCTGTTGCCAATAAACAACTACAGACAGAGAGGGGAAGGGCCTAGTCAGAGAGCAGAAAAAGTAAGCTAACAGCTGAGTTAGGATATAAGGCCTGGTCCTCTGACTCCAGGGCATTCCCACCATAGCACAGGGCCTTTACCTGAAAGGATGCGAGCAATCCCCAGGAGTAAACTTAATTTGGTTCCAGACGGGTTCTAGGAACCCATAAGCTGAAAGTGGAGGGCTCACAAGAGGAACTGAAGAGCCAGCCTCAGGACGGAGGTATAAAAAGCAGCAGTTTAGAAACATGAAACAGTGAAATGTTTCAGTACCAATAGATGCAAACACAAGTTTACTAGGAGGCAAAGTCAGCTGATGACACCAGGGAAACAATATTTAACAGAGAAAAAACTAGACAGGGAAACGACGTAAGCACGTGGGTGAATGGGACAGAGCTGGAGAAAAGACTTTGGGGAAAAGAGGCCTTGGAATTCCTGGGACACAGGAAACACTAAAGAAAAGCCTCTCCATTTCAGGAAATGGCATAAAAATTCCCTCACCCCAGCTTTCAAACCCAAGCAGCCAACTATGAACAGAGCCTCCACAGATTCCCAGGAGGACTGGTGTTCTTTCTGTGGGGCCCATAAACTCATTTTCTTAATTATTTTTGTAGCTGCATTTCAAAATAATCAACTTTTTTGCACTCCTATGTATTTTATTTTAGGCATTTAAAAATATGATTCTGCAATTCTATGGATGTGACTCTTTCCAACAATGAGATGATTCAAGCCAATTCCAATGATTTTGTGATGAAGAGAGCCGACACGCAGAGAGAAGACTGTGGGGACTGAGTGTGGACCACAACTAAACATTCTCATCACTCTTTTTGTTGTTGTTCGCTTGCATTTTGTTTTCTTACTCATTTTCTTTCCTTTTTCATCTGGATTCTTCTTGTGCAGCAAGATAATTGTATAAATGTTTATACATATTGGATTTAACATATATTTTAACATGTATAACATATATTGGATTGCTTGCCATCTAGGAGAGAGGGTGGGGGGAAAGAAGGGGAAAATCTGAAACACAAGGCTGTGCAATGTTGGAAAAATTATCCATTCGTGTTTTGAAAAGAAAAAGCTTTAAAAATAAATAAAAACTTGATTCTGAGAATGGGCTCCTAGACTTCATGACACACACACACATTCAAAGGATATTGGGAGGGTGGGAGCAATATTCCACCAAGAAATGACTGGAGTGTAAGAAAAAAAGTCACCACTAAAGTTTTTGTTTGTTTAAAAAATAAGAAGACTCAAAGGCTACTTTTTAAATCTTCATCTTTGAATTTGCTCATCTCAAAACTTCCCAGCTTGGGCTCCCTATTTCTATTCCTGCCTGCTCAAAGAGCTTGGGAAGAAGAGGGCAAGGGCATAAAGGACAGACTGCCCCCCATCCTTTTCCTCCAGTTCCCAGTATGACTTGCTGATGATGCTGCATTGAGAGAATGCAACCGACAATGTCTAGAAAAATTAGATTTGGCCCCTGGAGTCCTAAGTCTTTTGTAGAGGAAAAGTCTGTCAAAATTATTTTGTATTTACAGTTTGTGTGTGTGTTCATATATATTCTGTGTGTACAAATGCACACACACACACACACACACACAATGTATATACCTATCGGCATATGTGTTGTGGGCCCCCCCAGTGCAATATTGGTTTTTGTACCCTAACATTTATCACATAAGTTCATACTAGACCCTCAATAAAAACTTGTTTATTTGAAGGAGACTAAAGGGCATTATTTCTCAAGTCCCTTTCTTGCTCCAAACCATCAGTAGGAATCTTACTGCTCTTAGCTCCAAGGGATTGATACTTTTCCAAAAGCCAAGACACGGTCTCCACAGGTCAGTCATGCGGATGTCTGACAAAGGGGAGCCAGTACCATGGACAGAAAGAATGGCCATCAATCAGCTGGATTTGACACAAGAAGATTTGGGTTCAAATTCTTGATTTACCACCTGTGAGCGATAAGTCATTTCATTTCTCTGAGCCTATTACCTGATCAGTAAAATAAAAGATTATAACCATTACCAGATCTATGGGTCAGAGGGACCTTCAAGGTCATCCATCCAACTGCCCCAATTTCAGGATCAGAAGAATGACTCATCAATAGTCATCGGAATAGTAAGTAGCTGAGTTGGGATGTGAACCCCGGCCCTCTCGCTCCAAACCTAGTGTTCTTTCCACAAGAAGTGACCACAAGGTTAGTTAATAAAGTTTTAAGAGATGGCATGGTCTAATAGAAAGAACATGGAATTCTGGCTCAGACATTGACTATGGGGAAGTTATTTTACTTCTTCAAACATCTGAAATGTCCATTTTAAAATCCTATAATCCAATGACCTGTACCCCTTCTCCACAGGCTATCTCTGAGAGTTGTCCATTCAGATCTGGCTTAAGATCCCAGAGATCACATTGGAACCTCCAGCTCTGGACTACTCTCAACTTCCTCTGGCAAGACCAGATTCAGATCCAATACAACCAAGAATGTCAACTACTAAACAAGCAGAGGGTTAAGGAGGAACCAGAACATTTCTTGAAAAACTTCCCCACTCAGGGCAGTTAGTTGGTGCAGTGGATGGAGCACCAGTTCAAATCTGATGTCAGGCACTTAACACTTCCTGGCTGTGAGACCCTGGGCAAATCACTTAATTTGCCCAATTGCCTCAGCAAAAAAAAAAAAAGAAAAGAAAAGAAAAGAAAAGAAAGAAAAGGAAAGGAAAAGAAAAGAAAAAAGAAACCCCTCCCCCTTCTTGGTCTCTGTGCCATTTTGTCAACCCACCCTCTGTCATGGGAATGAGGTTAAAAAAAAAAAAAAAGAAATGCAAGATCTGAAACCCTACTACACTGGCTCGGGCTCCTTTTCTTCAATTTTAAATTAGCAGAAGTCTCCACCCACTTTCTTTCCCTTACAAAGATGAGAAGAAGAGAGAAACAAAGACAGACTGACATATGGAATAGAGAAAGTCAAGTGACTAAAGCCACAGCTCTGAGTGTCAGTGGGGAGCCTGCTGAGTTCTTCCCCAAAAGGACTTTCAAGTAGACTCTTTGACGTGAGCTTAGAATAGTCTGGAAACCAAGAAAAGGAGAGTTAAAAGGGAATAATTGGGGAAGGGGAAGAAGCAGGGGAAAGAATATGACTTCAGCTAGAAATGAGGAGGAGCTTTCAGCTCCATTTCTGGAAGAATTGATGTTTCACACATTCACATACTCTTGCAATGTCCTCACCAGCCCCAGATGGCTACGTGCCAGATTCATTCTATGCCCCCTGACTCCAATGGGAGAAATGGGCATGGATGCCAATGGATATAAAGAACAGAGGCATCCTGGGGGCTAAGAGCTCAGCTCAAGAGAGAAATGGACTGGATTTGGAGGTAGAGAACTAGATTTGAATCACTACTAAGTGACCTGAAGTAAATAGCTCAATCTGGGCCCATCTATGGCCTGCTCTATATCCACAATCCCATGAATACTTAACCCATAAGATACTCCAATACCTTTCCCTTTAATAGAAACATTCCTCTATTAAGGAAACGTTTTGCATGACTACACATGTATAACCTGCCTTCTCAATGAAGGGAGAGAGGGAGGGAAAAAAGGAGAAATTTGGAACTCAAAGTTTTAAAAACGAATGTTAAAATTGTTTTTTTACACATAACTGAGAAGAAATTACATTCTAAATAAATTTAATTAAAAATTTTAAAAATAAAGACACTCCTGCCCAAAGGTCTGATTCTCACATAGGCAGCCTCATTTCCCTCAAGTAACACTTCCTGCCTTTTCCCAAGGTATGGAACGCCACAGTGAGCCCAAAGTACTGGGCTTAGAGTCCCAAAGACTTCCATTCCAATCTCAAACCTGCCATTTAATATCTGGGTGACTGTAGGCAGGCCACTTAACCTTTACTCAAGTGGCCTTGCGTGGGTGAAAGGAACGGACCACATGCTTACCTGGATTCTCTGAATATTTCCCTAATGTACGAAGTACCAAGTCGGGAAAGTAGAAGGGCCTTTCCCACGCTGGAGCATGGTCACCATCGTTTTAAGGAAATAACACTCTGCCAGAATTGGGAAATTTCTGGGGGTGTTTCTCCCAATTATTTCAAAAGTGGCTGAAATTCTCAACAAAAACAAAAATAATAATCCCATTTTTCAACTTTTATGCTTTAATATTTGCCATATTGTATTTTTAAGGGAGAAGAGGATCATGGAACCTACAAGCTCACAATCCAGCAAAATGTTGAAGCAGCACTCTAAAGGCCCCTGTGACCAAGCTCCTTGAATAAGTCCCAGAGCTGGAAAAGCCCTAGAAAATCCTAAATCCATTCCACTAGAAAGCAAACTCCCTAAGGTGAGGGCAAGGTCAATTTTACTTTTTTATTTTTTGAGCCAACATCTAAACTCTAACATAGCAGGTACTTAGTAAAACACTTGTTGATTGATCCTGAAGCCCAATATTTTACTCCCCTAGGCCTTATTTTCTCACCTAGACCACGAGGGAGCTTAACTAAGTGATCTTCAGGGTGTCTTTTAGCTCTAAATCTGTGATCCCATGAACCCACAGCGACCCCCATTTTATAGACCAGAAAACTGACCTAATTTACACAGCAGCTTGTAAGCATCAGAGCCAGGCCTCAGATCACAGACAGGCCTTCAAATTCCAAGTTCAGTGATGCTCACAGGGCTACTGAAAGAGTGAATGGATGTAAAGGGCTTTGCAAATCTTCAAGCGAGCTTCTGTGATGCCTCCCATCATGCCCCACAGCCTTGGTCAGGCAGCCAGCAAACTGAAGCTTCGCCTAACATCCCAAAGCTCCAAAGCCGATTTTCAGCTGGCACTTTTATCATTTTCAAAGAACTTTCAAGTGCATGGCCTCCCTTGGTCTTTAGAAAAATGACCAAAGCATAGGAGAAAAGTATTAATATTTTCATTTGAAAGGTGAGTCAACCAAAATTGGAAAAAGTCAAAGCAAATCTACTGTGATCAACCCAGGAGAGCTTGGGTGAGTCACCAAGGCCCTAGTGTTCAGGTTTCTTATCTTGAAAATAAGAAGGTTGGCCCAGGGGATCGGTAAAGTCCTCATCCTCTCCAAAGCCAGGGCTCAGCGTTCTTAGTAGTGACACTCTCAAAGTAAGCTCCATGAACTTGAGAGAGAAACACACACACACACACACACACACACACACACATCAGAAAATGCCCCTTCCCTATTATTCTTACTGTATCAGCTTATTTTCTATTTCATACACAGAGAGATATAACTTTTAATCTCCAAAAGGGGAAGAGAGAAAATGAACTAGAAAGTGAAAAGATGCTAAAATATCTTTTCTTCACAAATAGGAATCATGGCCAAGCGTTTTCACCATGAGGCCGGGAAGGGTCCTGAATCTCCCAGCTTGAGCGACAGGTGCAAGGTTAAGGCTCGAGGAGGGGGCCTCTGAACAAAGCACCTGTAGTCTAGAGAGACCCATTAGATGCAGTTTCAAATCCTGGCTCAGTTGCTCCTTGGATCTGCAGCCCAAGACCAGGATTTAGGGTTTTAGCTCATCTAATTCCTAATCCTGTGATGCTGGGGGCAACAACAATGGTGCAGCCAAAATCCAGGGAGGCCCGATACCAGAGAGGAAGACTTTCTCCAGGGGGACCAGGCACCCCTTACTCCTCTTAGCATCATCACTATCACAGAACAGGAATTAGAAACATAATGAAAACTATAAAAGGGTTGCCAAGAAATGCCAAGTGCCACTGAGTCCAGCATTCCCTCGATCAACAACCTGCAGCTGGTGATCCAGTCTCGGCTTGATCACTTCCAGTGAGGGAAAATCTCTATGTATCCAGGGGAGCCATGGTAGAGAGAGAGCTCTAATTTACACAAAACATACATCCATCCCTCTGCAATTTCACCCTTTGCTCTGAATCTGATGTTGCGAGCATCTTCCACATAAAGGCTTTTTAAAACCAGTGATAAGGATAATTTACTCACAGGTTTACAAACCACTTCTCTCCCAACCCCCCGGGGAGGCAGTCCCTACGGTCACCATTATGTCCACATCATATAAGTCAAGGATCCGGCATTGTCTGAGGTGGGTGCTCTTTCATCCATAAAGGAACAGAGATGGCCTTTGATTGCTGCTGGGGACCAAGTCCAGGGGATCCAAGATGAAACATACTGCCTCGCAAGAGAGCTGATATATTAGGAGGCCGGATTAAGACGTTATATATGTGTGTGTTTATAGGGATACAGCCAATTCAGGAATTTGTTTATGACACATGTTTATGATGGATTTTGTTTTTCTTTTTCAGTTGTAAGGAGGAGAGGAAGAAGAGGGAAAGATGGATTTTTTTGTTTGTTTGTTTTTTAAATAAAAAGGCTAGTAACATGTATGGGATTGCCTGTCATCTAGGGGAAGGGGAGGGGAAAATTTGGAAGTGAGTACAAGGGATGATGCTGTAATTTGCATATGTACTGTCAAAAAAATTATAATTATAAAATTAATAAATAAATAAATGAAAATAAAAAGGTTAAAATTTAATGTTTTTTTAAATAGCCATGATCCAAAAATGCATCCCACTATTGGCCAACATGATGATGAGCTCAATGTGAATGAATCCCACAGGCCCATCGGTATGTGAGCCCTTTACAGCTCTGTGAAATCTGCAGGAGCTAAAACCTTGGAGAGATTCACTCTGTGCCACAATAAAGATCAGACACCAGGGCAGACGGCCTCATCAGAGATCTAATTTAGTCTCATTGCACCTTCCTATCAACTAATCAATGACGGAGTGAAAACACTATTACCTCCTAATTTACCCCCTGTTTGAGCCTCAGTTTCCTTATCTGAAAATAAGAAAGTTGAATTTGGTCTCCATAGATCTTATCATTGGACCCTAATTCCTTGTGGATTACTAATTAAAGAACCGTGGAGGAAATTGTCTCAATGCTCCCTATCTTCCTCTCTCATAAAATAGGGATAACATCATTTCTTTTTCTCTTTTGCTGAAAGGGCGGCATGAATGATTTAATTGGGAACTGATTACATTTTATTTATTATTATTATATTTTTACTATATTATGCTATATTTTATATTGTATTTATATTCATTTTATTATTGATGACAGTAATGGCTAGCACTTTATAGTGCTTGAAGGGTTACAAAACACCTGACAAATTGCATCTCATTTTATCTTCATAACAATCCTTAGAAGTAAACAATATTATTATCCCCATTTTACAGATGAAGAAATTAAGGGAGACTGCTGTCACAGTAGCTTGCCCAGTGTTACACAGCTAATAAGTGTCTGAGGTAGGACTTGAGCTCAAGTCTAACTTCAGATCCAGTGCATTATCCCCTGAGTCAACCAACTGTCAAAGCGATTTTTAAAATGTTACCCTTAGAAGTAGATGACTCCTCACCAAAAAAAAAAAAAAAAAAAAAAAAAAAGGTTAAGAACTCTTGGTTTAATCTGATCCCTTTATTTTACAGATAAGAAAATCAGAATAGTCTTCACCAGAACAGGTAAGTGATTTATCCAAGGTCACATGTGGCCACTGTCGCATACTGTTAACTCTTGCTACAACCCGTAGGCTCACAAAGCTGAGTGAATTCAAACCCAGGATCTCCGGCTCAGAACCCGGCTCTCCTCCCCCTGCAGGTCGATGGCTTCCTCCAACTGACTTCCTCTGGAGTTTTACAGACTAAACTCATCAAACTGGGGAACTCATTACTCATTTAAGAAAGGACTCTCCTGAATTTACTCTATTTTTAAAGGTCACATTAATATTTGCACCCAATCATCTGTTTTTGTCTCCTTAGGGGTTTTTACGAGTGCTTCTGGTACTAAAGGTCAATGATGCAATCCAAGAACACTTCAGTGCCAACCCCTGGGTTTTTGCAACATGGGCAAAATAATACAACCCAACTTCCTCTTTCAGGATCCCAAAAGTTCTGTATATTTCATCCCAGACATTTCAAGGGACACACACACACACACAATCAGCGTGTATACATTTGTTATGACTACTAGAGCATATATCTTATAGAGGCAATCATTCCAAATCGAACCACCATAGCCCATGATCAGTGTCTCACTGGTTTTGTTCTGGAAGGGACCCTTGCAATCACCAAGTCAAATCTTGAGCTCTTTCCCTGCTCCATCCCAGACCACAAGGGCTAACTTGCCCAAAAAAAAATCTACTAGGTCTTTGGGTCATCTTGCTATAGTCCTAGAACTTAAAATCTCCACAGCAACCACTTAGACTAACCTCCTGATTTTACAAAAAAGGAAATTAAGGCCCATGGTTGGTCTTGGCAATCCCATCTGATTCCATAGGCATGGTGACCACCCCTGAGCTCCATTCCCACAGCACCAATTTCAGACTGGATGTGTCAGAGACATCTTAAACGCAATACACCCAAAACTAAAGCCATTCTCTTTTCCCCTCAAAGCCACTTCTCTTCCAAACTTCCTTCTTTCTAAAGCACTAGCTTCCTTCCATTACCCCACGTTCATAACCTCAGCATTTTCCTGAGCTCCTCCACCACCACATCCAATCAGTCGTCATTTCTGCTTTCACAACACTTCTCGTATTTGACCCCATTTCTCCTTGCCCAACTGAGTCTGGCTCAGGCCCATCACCTCAGGGTCTCCCCATCTCGTGTCCTTCCCCATACTAGGCCATCCATCCATCCTAAATATTGCTAATCCAAGAAATTTTCCTTAAGCACACATCTGACCGTGTGATTCTCCCACTCACTCAATTCCAGGGGCTTCCCATTTATTATGTCTAGGATCAAAAATAAACTCCAATGTTAGGCTATTAAAGTTCTACATGACCTGGCCTCACATAGCTTTCCATCTCTTGGGCATTCCTCTCTCATCCCTGCTCTGAGATCCAGCCCAAAGGGGCTTCTTTCTGTTCTTCATGTGACTTTAGCCATTCTCCTCCATTCCTGGGATGTGCTCCTTCACCACCACCTCCGCCGCCAAGAGTCCCTCAACTCAAGCATCATCTTGTGCACAAATCCTTGCCCAGTTCCCCCATCACCACGCACTCCTTCCCAGACTACCTGGTGTTGATGTTTATATTTATTTACTTTGTATTTATATGTCTCCCCATGCCCGTTAAAGTGTAAGCTCTGTAAGAGACATGATTGCTTCAGTTTTTATACTTTGTATCCATGCTGCCTGACACATAGTAGGTGCTTAATGAATTCTTCTTGACTTTTACTGCCTCCTCAGGGCCACAGTGAGCACCCCAAATAGCCACTGCTGCACATCGCCTCACCCAGAGTATCAGTTACCAGCAGAATCCTCCATCCAAACCTCTCATTGGATATGAAGAGAAACCCAAGTCAACAAATGTAGCCATCTCCCATGCCTAGGTTCACAATATTTAGAGCTAGTAACTCAGTCCAACCCCTTCATTAATTTTTTTAACAGATGAAGAAAATGAGGTCCAAAAAGATTAAATTGCTTGAATATTTTGCAAGCCTTGAAGCTGTAGAAACTCCAGCTATTTTTCTTATTGGAGCAGCTAAGATAGATAGGTAGCACCATGGAGAGAGCACTGGGGCTGGAGTCAGGAAAACCGGAGTTCAAAACCAGCTTCAGACACTTACTAGCTGTGAGGTTTTGGATAAGTCATTTAAGTTTGTTTGCCTCAGTTTTCTCATCTGTAAAATGGAAATAATAATAGCATTTTCATCCCAGGGTTGTTGTGAGGCTTAAAAGAGATGATAACTCTAAAATGATTAGCACCAGTGTCTGGCACATAGTAAGTGCTATATGTAAATGTCAGTTATTGTCCAAGGACACAGCAACTAGACAAGCATTTATTAAGTGCTTACTGTGTACCCGAAATCTTTGCTTTTACAACCATTTTGAGAAGGCAGCAATATAAACTGACAGGTGTTTACCTCTTTTAATCTTGCTTCCCTGTCCTACATCTTTCAGGTAAATGAATAGCAAAATAACTTCTGAATTATCATGTAGCCATGTCAAAGTGATTCTGTATTAGAGGGCACAGTTTAGCCTACAATGAGCTCATAGAAAGTTAAAAATTTGTGAATTCAGAACTAGAAAGGATATTTTCATCTAGTTCCAGCATCTCATTTTAGAGACGAGGAAGAAACAGTACCATCCAAAGATGCAGCGCTAGTTAACAGAGATGAAATTAATGGAAAAAATTAAAGCTGACATTTGTGAAATCCTTTCATATATTATCACATTAAGGCCTCACAAGAGCCCTGAAAAGTAGATGCTGTTATTATCTCCATTTTAGAAACGAGAAAACTAGAAGCTGGGAGAAATTGTTCCTGACATATGGCAGGTGCTTAATAAATGCCAGTTGAGTGAATTGCCCGATGTCACACAACGAGTAAATGCTCAAAGCAGGATTCAAATCCAAGTTTCTCTTGCCATTTATTTCCACTATCTCAATCCAAAGATTCTACTACAGGTTCTGACTCCAAATCCAATATTCTTCCAACTTCTCCATGCAGATCTTCAACATATGCTCCTAGTATATTCTCCCAATTACAGCGAAAGTCCATTTTATTACATTGCAGAGGAAAGAGAACTTCCAGTCCCAAATTCCAAGTCCTACTCTGCTATGTGTAATTCATGGCAAGCTCAGCAAGTCACTTTTTTTTTGGACCTCAGTTTCCTCAAGTATAAAATGGTAGAAAGGAAACAGATGGCTTCTGAGCTCCCAATTCAAAATCTCTAACCCTATGATCCATTGCCCAATCAAATTTCTAATTTTCTTCAACCTATGTTGCAAGGAGTATAACTTATGGCATCAATAATATCAACCAGTGGTCTTGTCACATAGAAATTTCTACATTTCCAACTGGATTACAAAAGGTCCTAATTCAGTTACATTTGAAATCTTTATTTAGCACCAAATTAGTTGCTAAGAATACAAAGTATTTAAAGTGTCATACCCTACCCTCAAAGAAACTACAATCTAGGTCAGTGGTCCTCAAACTTTTTAAACAGGGTCCAGTTCACTGTCCCTCAGACTGTGGGAGGGCCGGACTATAGTAAAAACAAAAGCTCACACTCTGTCTCTGCCCCTCAGCCCATTTGCCATAACCCGGCGGGCCCATAAACGTCCTCAGCGGACCGCATGTGGTCCATATGCTGTAGTTTGAGAATCCCTGATCTAGGTAAACAAACATTTTAAGTTTTATTGAAATTATTAAAATTTTAAAATAAATATTTATGTTTATTAAATCCAGTGAAATAAAAATAGATTTTTCCTAAGAATCAATAACAGAAGCAAAAAAAGTTCTTAATCATGTCCCTACCAACTTATTGATGACCACCACCAAGGGATGGGCAGTGAAAATAAGCTCAATAATCTCTTTTAGGAATGTTTCTCCATCCAGAAAGATTTAGGATAAGAGGAGGATCATCAGATAGCATGTGGGAGCATGTTTACATATAAAGAAACAGATTCTCAAGTCACACATAGTCATAAAATGTTACGAGCTTAGACACTGAATTCATGTCCAGGAACAGTGGAAAGAGTGTTAAAGTCTCTGAGCTCCCATTCCAATCCCATAATCCCTTGCTTTAGCACAATTTTGTCCCCAGCCCCAAGCAAACATTACTTTTGGTACATAGCATGTAGAGATTAATAGACTGTACTGTTTGGGGTACAAAAAGCAATAAATGGGAGGATATTCTAGAGAGGCAGATGTTTTTATAGATGGAGTGGAAAACTTCCCAACAAAAAAAGTGATCCAAAAGAAGAACAGGCTACAATAAGCTTCCCCATCTCTACAAGTCCTTAACTGAGGAATGGATGACCATTTCTTAGAACTTCTGGATTAAAGATTTTTGGTCTGACAGATGTTGGAATAATGACCGCTAAAGCCTTTTCAGCACAGAAATTCTGCAGTCACCTCTGACCAGTAGAAATTTTAATTACTTAGCAGTATTAAAGTCAAAGGCATCATGCACCCTCCATTATCAAAGAACAAGATGTTCAACATAAAAAACAAACAAACAAACAAACAAAAAACCTTCCAGAGAAGTGAGTTTTACCATCTTAGAGCCTTTTTGAGTTATTGTGGTTGTTACATAACTATCTCAAATTGTGAGGCTCATGAAAGCAGGTATCTATACTTTGGTCAACTCCACAAGGTTTGGGGGAAGAGAGGCTCATAGGTAGTGGGAGGCCCCTAACGCATAGGTAAAGGATGAAAGAGTAGTAGAAAGCTCTCCTGAATTCTTACCCACTAAATTCTCATTTAACTTGTTCATAATAACTCAGAAGCACCATTATGTAAAGAGCTTGTAGGTGTTATATTTATACATTTATACAATGACATCTGAGATGTTCTGGGACCTTTCCACTCTTTAAGTCCCATTACCCTCTGGCTGGGCTCCTGAGTCTCTAGTCTTCACCATTTGGAAATAATGGGATTTACATCTTCACGGGGGTTTGTTTCAGTAGCCTCTCTCTCTCTACAATCTGCTTCTTGACTCTTTTCGACTTCCCTCCCTCTCAAGTTCCTAGACAATAAAGACTGTCTTTATCAAGCACACAACAAGTACTTAATAAATGCTTGCTGTCTGTCTGCCTGCCTGCCTGCCTATGATGCTCTCATTATCTACTGTGCTAACTTGGCTACCCACCAAGGCCCCAGATAACCCTACTTCTTTAAATTCAGTTCTTTCCCCCCTTCTAATTTAGACATTGTTACTGGTGGGGAAAGGATATTGCCAAATGCATTAGAATTGTATATAAAATGAGAATAAAAAAGCATGGAGTAGATTCCTTTTGTATGACAGGAGCTTAGATACAAGGCTTTGGGCCGCCCATTTGGCCTGCTCAGAGCTCACCGTGGTCCCAAGCTCTGTTCCAAATAAGTCCAGGTGACTACGTAAGTAAGTTTTGTGGGAAAATGAGGTTTTGCTACTGTCTTCCCATGATTCAATTTCTTCGTCAACTGCCATATGAATTTTCTCAACACCCCAACAAGAGTCACTTCCCAATAGAGCACTTGATCCTGGACTGAATGTCTCTTTCCTGTGAGAGAGGATGTGAATAGTGAAAGTATATCCTATATGCACATCCTATAACTGGGCCCCAAACTAGGGCTTTTAAAGGGAGAAGGCTCTAAACTGTTGTGCTTAGGAAGTCATCAGCATTGTAAGCAAATAAATCTCTTCCCTTTCCTTCCACCCTTTGTTGAGGAAGGATCAATGTTGGAAGCTCGGTGACAAAGAGCGATTCTGGTCTGGCTTTTTGAGTTTCACCCTGGCCTTGAGGCAGAGGAAATAAAGTCTGTCCAAAATGTCCTCTCCGGCCCTTCCCCTCTCCATCGGCTCCCCTCTTCCCACAAGGCTTCCTCTATCAGAAGTCCTTCTCTACCACTCACTAGCTGTGACATCTTGGCCAGGCCGGACCCTTCCCTCCCTCCCTGGGTCCTTTTGGTCTCTGTTCAAAAGAACAAGGTCTTCAAAGTCTCTTGAAAGTAACGTATCATAGTTCTTGTTCTCCTCAGAGGAGGCAATATATCTGACAGGAAAGAGGGCTAGGTTTAGAAGAACCGGATTCAAATTCTTCTCTGCTCCCTGATTACCTGTGTGGTCTCAGGCCCTCAAATCCCTTCCCAGTAGAATAAGTTAATGGGGTTCCTTCCAGATCTAAATATAGGATCACAACAAAACCAAAGATATTCTCAAGTTTCCCCTAATACTACCTCCTCCATTTCCAAGTACAGGGATTTTCCACCTTTTTTAGATTAATATTCCAAGACTGGGAACTCTGGAGAATTCCACCGGAAGGGAATCTCCTTTGTGGTCACAGCACAGAGATAAGGTCAAGCACGGCCTCCCAAAACCAAAGCTGATCACTATCAATCAAGTCCTCTACTTCGCTCTCAGTCTAGAAAATCAACCGGCCAAGCAGGCCCTGGTGGAGCTCTGAGTCAGGAAGCCCTGAGACATGGCCACGGGTCTCAGCCCCCAGCTGTAACATCAGACAAGTCACCTCAGTTCTCCCAACCAAGGTCTCCTCACCTAGAAAATGAGAGTGTTAGAACAAGGCCTCATAGGACTTTGTCAGCTTGAATCCTATCATTCTTTGGTAGGACCCCCTGCTCCATGCTGCCTGTGTGAACCTAAGTCCCTTCCCACTCTGCTCCATGCCACCTGTGTGATCCTGAATAAGTCCTTTTCTCCTCTGGGCCCCAGTTTTCTGATTCAGGATTTCTCAGCCTGCAGTCCACTTATACATCTCCAGTTCCATTTCCTCATCCCCAAAGGGTCTGTAGATAGATTTCAGGAGGTCTGGATTCCATAAATTTTGATAGGAAATAAATTAGCATCTTACTAACTTTTACTGACTTCTACCGAAATTTAGCACTTAGTGAATAATTTTAAGACATTCAAAAAAGAGGTTCCTAAGTTTCGAAAGATACCAAAGGAAGAATCCATTAGCCAAAAAAAGTGTCTAGGAAACTGCGTTCTAAAACTCTTCAGATTCCAAATACTATGATTTAATCCTTGTTTTCAAGGATCTTAAAATCTAGGGGGTAAAACACAACTTAATATATGAAAAAGATCCCATCGCTTTCTACAGGCCTGCTGAACACAGGACAGACCTCAAATTTTACCATTTCTTTCTCTACAGCATGTCTCACATCTGACTCCATTCCCCTTCTCAAATAGCACCATCTTCCCTCTATTCTTGCCTCTCTAATGGCTTCATCCCTTCCCCTCCCTTCAGGACATCCTCCACAGGGGCATTTTCCTTGAGGTCAGAGCAGACCTCATTATTTCTCTCCTCCCTATTGCTTCTAGAATGAAACATCACGTCCCACATTTAGCTTTTTGAAACCTCCATAACTATACTGCTAACAACCTCATTGGACATTACTCCCCGCTCCTGCAAAGCCTCTCTGTGGCTCATCCAGGATATTCGATTATCCACAGCCAAGGCCTTGCTCTAAGATGTCTAAGAAACCCCAAGGCAAACAGGGCCAGTAACGAGAGGAAAGGAGCTCGTCAGGAAGCAACCTTGGAGACCTCCCTCCCGAGGCTACTGCACACACTGGACAAATTCCATTCTCAGCGTGTCCCTCCTCCTACAACACAAATTCCTCAGTGGCTGCCATCATAGATCACTGACCCAGAAATCATTCTTAGAGCTAAGTCTCAGCTTATTCAGTTCCAACAAGCCATCCAAGCGAAGATGTTCTAAATTTAAGCCAGACTAGGGAGAAGTTGGGCCAGTGGTAAAATCTGTCTCTCTGGGATTCACAGATACAGCTAATCTCACGGCCAAAATCAAGCAAACAGCCAAATTACAAAGGAGCGCTCTCTTCTAGCTTTCCTGGAATGCTTTATCTGGCTGTCTCTGACCTCATCACACCCTATCTCGAAAACTTATCTGTAGACGTGTCATCTGCAGCTTGTAGAATGCAAGTTCCTCAAAAGGTGGGAATGGTGCTTTCTACTGTCTCTCTATTTCCCTGTGCCAGCCGCGGGGCATTGTATGGAGCGGGACCTAAACAAGAGGCCTTGCTGAACGGAAATGTCTGTCTCCCTCCATGTGCCCAGTTCTTTTATGTCCATTGTCTCCATCTCTTCATACACCCATTTCATCCTTTCACGTTTTGCCTCCTGCTGGCTTAGAGGGCTTGCCTCAGATCTTTCCCCTCCACAGCAAGGATTGGCAGCTTCCACAAGCTGTGAAAGCAGAGCATGGCAGAGCTACTTTTGCATGTAGCAGGTGCTTAATAGATACCAAAACCAGCCCTTGATAACACTGAAACAGGCAAAATTTGTTTCAAACAACTTCCCATCCTCCTCCATCCCAGATACCCACCGGAATCCCATTCTCTTCCTTAGCTAATCTGTACTAAGGTATTAGCTGATAATTAAAGTGTTATCTGATAGGGGCTTAAAGTCTGAGTCTTCTCAGAGGTGTTTTCTTTTTTAAAAAGGGAACCTATAAAGGAAAAAGACTTTAAGATCCAAAGGCCCAATCTGCCACCCTTAAAGCAATGGCTTCATGAAGGAGTAGAGGCTCTGTGGGAAGTCCCTTACACGCCAAGCGAGAGAGAGAATCAATGAAAACCAAGCAGCTACCTCTGGAAGGTTGCCAATCCCTCATGTAGAGAGAGAACAGCCAAGGGGAGGAGGGAGGGAACAGGAAGGAGGACATTTACCCAGGAGGGCACAATCCGAGAAGGACTGAAATGGCCAATTTGGATCATGACCCCAAGATATTAATGGTGAAAGTTCTGCCCTGTTGGAGGCCCAGTGACTATAGAAGGGAAAGTGCTTTAAAAAAAAAAAAAAAAAAAAAAAAAAAAAAGGATCAAGAAAAAGAGAAAAGCTGGAGACCCTCCATCAAAATAAAGCTCATATGGGTCTCCTTGTTCAGAAGGAGGCCCCAGACATAGAGAAATCTTTCATAAGATCCCAGATTTAGAACTGAAAGGGACCTCAGAGACCATTCCCTTCATTTTATGGACAAGCAAATTGAGCCCCAGAAAAGGGCGCTGCCCTACTGAACTCCCACCCCAGCTCTGCCCCCTGTAGAAGAAGCTCACGAGAAGACTGACTCCAACCCAGACCCCCAGGGAGCCAGGGAAAGGGACTCGGCCACCAAGCCGGCCATAGCCCCCATTACTCTGCCTGGGACCTAAAAATAGTTCTAATTAGTTCCAAGGTTACCGTGAAAAGCGGAAAGGAGGCTCATGTGTTTACCAGCAAACCGCTTCTTTGTTAACTAGAAACAGGTGGAATCAACAGCCAGCCCAGGTGGGCACAGGACTTGGGAAGGGGGCCTCTGCCGAGAGCTGGTTTTTAGGCCCCTCTGCAAGGGAACCGAGCTGTCTGGTTTGACTAAATTTATTTTAAAGCTCCCATTTGGAGAGCTGACCCTGTGGACAGATGATCATTTCTCAGGGAGCAAAAGTCATTCAGGATCAGAAGTTAAGCCAAAGAAAATGGCTTGTCCAAACACACACAAGTTGAGAACATTTGACAGCAACCTCGCAAATTCAGCTTGGGAGCACGATAGAAGCCTCTGGGTAACATAAACAGGAGGGGGGAAAATTCCCCGAGCATAAACCAGTAGAGGGGGAAAAAATCTCTTCCTGCAGATCAAGTTCTGACCTTCATGTGAACTCGGAATAACCAGCTCATGGTTTCGCAAAGCAGCAGGAATGGTAAGCATTTTGAGTGACGCTAAAAAATCTCGTTTCCCCTCGGACTTTCTGCTTGGCGGCCAGATGCATCGGTCAGGGCAGAGTTGGCCGAAAAACGTCCACTTCTCCTGCCTGCAAAGGAGCCGGGCCCAGCAACAGCACACAGAGACCGGTTTCAGCCACACCGGAGCGAGTTAAGAACTGGCCCCATTTCTCAAAGAACTGCAAGATCTCTCTCTGGAAGTAAAATCTTTACAGAGAATTTCTTGGCCAAGCTGGTTGCCTTTTCTCCCAGAGACTGGCTCTTTCAAACTGCATTTTCAGTACAGGTAACCATCGCTTTGCAAGGGAAGTAACATCACTGTTTCTAGATTCTTTCACAGACCACCCTTTCGGCCCCCCATTCAAAGACACATGTACCTTTTCATCTCCACAAAATCACCCCCTGAAATTCTAGTGCGGCAAAATTCTAGGGTTGCAGTCAGGAAGAGCCGGGTTCAAATATGGACCCGGTACACTTAGCAGCTGTATGACTGGACAAATCAATCCACCTCTACCGGCCTCAGTTTCCTGATCTGAAAAATAGGATCATTAGAGCTGTACGGACCTCCCTAGGTTATTGGTGAGGATCAAAAACGATAATAGAGATAAAAGTGCTTCATAATTTTAAAGAGCTATGCTCTTAATTTAATGAATAGTTTAATTAATAATAATGTTATTATTAAGTCCCTACTGTGTGTCAACCTATTTTCTATAAATACCAGTTATTATAAGTAGGATTGCTACTATTTGTCAGATATAAGCCACTTCAGTTACACGCCCTGTTTGTTTTCTTTCTCCGAAATCCTCATCTTCAGCTTGGGCAGGACAGGAATCCTTTTCCAAATGGCCGGACTCCTGAAGCTGCTCAACTTTTTCAAAAGACTCTAGTCTTTGGTGCCCCAAAATGACTGTCATCTCCTTCCCCATGATTCCTGGTCAGGATGCAGACAGGAGGAAGGCATATTGCCCCTATCCATGCAGCAATGGGTCCATCATTTAACCTTATCCAGCCTCAGTTCCCTGATCTGCAAAATGGGGAAATACCTCTAATACTATCACTCAGGGTTGTGAGGACCACATGAATATATAAAATACTTTGCACACTTTAAGGTACCATGAAAATATCAGTTACTTGATTTTATATCTAGTACAAAAGACTTCAGCTAAAAAATCCCTGGGACAGGGACATTATAATATATATTATGATAATAATTATTCTATTGTAATTTCTTTGCACTTAAAACACTCTGCAAACTCTGCAGATGAGTTTGGACTTGGCTATAATTTGGGATGCACATTCATCCCCTTCTAGGCTCATTGAAAGCCTTTTCAGAAGAACCCCATTAGAGTAAGTATATGCTTGTGTTTCATTCTGTCCACACACTGTTTGTAAAGTCTTCTGCTAGGTCTGTCTACAACAAAACTTTTCATTCTGCAGAAATTAAAGATTGTGCATATTCATTATATCAACATCTATGAAAAGCAGGGTTTTAAAGTTTTTATGCATTTGGGATCACAGCCCAATGATTATGAGCAAGAGTTCTGTCTCTAACAATGAATGAATACGTACATAAAATGGGCATTTCTTCTTACCCTACGCCAGCAACACTGCTAAACATAAATGTAAAAGTAAAAACAGACGCCACCACCCCCAAAGAGCTTACATTTTAATAGAGGAGATAAAACAAGGGGACAGAGGCCTTTTGGTCTAGAGAATTACGAGGATAGTGAGTGAGATCATAAGAAAAGTTGACACGATCCATCCAAGAACAGTGAAAGAGCTAGCTTGATCAGGGATCATGATCCCAGTAAGTGAAGGGTTGGGGGAGTATTGACAAGGAAAAAGACGCCTCCAAGACACAATCTCTGACATGGGCAGCCTAAGTGGTCAGCTGAAGCCAAATTTATTTATTCAATTCTCAGATATATTCCAATATCTTTATTGGGATTTGAATATGATCAATATCAAGTTTTTGATAAATAATTTTGTCTACTAAGTTGTATTTTTTCCAGACATTTGCCAAGTCAGTATTTACACCTACAGTATTATTATTATTATTATTATTATTATTATTTTTGCTGAGGCAGTTGGGGTTAAGTGACTTGCCCTCAGCTAGAACAGTATTATATTATTAACAGTAAGGGCGGTAATATTATCCTGATTATTAATCGTTCCCACCAGGAGCATCAGGAGATCACAGCATTCACAGGCTCAGTGGATTTAAAGCCAGATGGGCCTTAGAGAACTTTTAATCCAATCCTCTCATTAAGAGATGAGGAAGCAGACCCAAACCCCCACCCCCACCTCCACCGTGGGGGGAAGTGGCTTGCCCAGCAGCCGGTTCAAACAGGGATTAGAAAGCGGATGCTCTGAGCCCAAACCCAGAGCTCACTCTTCCTTCTCCTGGAAACAATTTCTAATGAATAGCATTTACTCTGATAATGGCGGGACTGTGTGTTTGTGGGAAGAAAAAGCTGCCTCTGTGTTTTTCAACAGTGAAGAAGCACTCCCAGTCACCCATCTCACGTTACTCATCAGTTCCCACCTCCCACTCAGCACCTTTGCCACCTCAGGGAGTGAGTAAAGCCAATATTTATTACATGTGGAAATCAGTTATTTCCCTGTTAATGGGGCAATGTGGGTACACTTTGCATGAGTGAGTAAATGACACATAAAGGTCCCATGGAAACATATCCGCCTCTGGGCCTGGAATCCCTTCTCTCTCTTTGCCCATTGGACTGTAAGGTCCAACTCCACGTGGCTTAACGGTGGCCTAGGTTTAGAATGAGGAGAGATCCCAGCCCTCTGGTCCATCATAACTCGATGGCACTTGAAATTGAGGAGACCCGAATTCAAATCCTACTTCAGATACTAGCAAGTCACCAAACTTCTCTCAGCCTCAATTTCTTCATTTACAAAATGGGAACAACACTACCTACCCCGTGGGAAATCAAGTGAGATGACACGTTAAAGAGCTTTGTGAAAGTCCTTCATAAATACTAGTTCTTGCTGCCATTAAAACAACTGTATGGTACTTGTAAGCTTTAAGTATATATAATGTTATTATTAGTATTAGTTTTAATAGGTGACAGTGTAGAGACTTGAACTCAAGTCCTTTGGCTCCAAAGTCATTTTTTCTATGGCACCAAAAAAGGCTGGATGAAAAAGAGGAAGGGAAAAGGGAGGGATTAGAGTAGGATTCCTCTTCGGGTATGGGTTGGATCCAAACAGCTACTAGATCTCTTCCAGCCAGGATTCTGAGGGGCTTTCCTTTGATTTCCTTGCCATAATCTTCCATCCTCCTACAATCTTTTTAAAACACTTATCCCAAATTATCATTCACTGTCAGTCTGCCAGCATTTATTAAGCACCTACTATATTTGTGCCAGATACCATGTTCAGTGCCGAGGAGGATGCTGAGGAAGACAACATGGAAATGACTAGATATAAACAAGAAGTATTCAGGCTAAACTGAAGATTAACTAAGGAAAGAAATAATTATGGGACATTAGGAAAAGCTCTTGGAGGAGGGAGAATTTGGGCTGGGACTTGGAGGGAGCCAGAGAAGCCAGGGGTGCAGATGAAGAGAAAGAGACTTCCAGACATGAGGCACAAAGAGCAAAAGTTCAGAACTGGGAGTTGGAGGGAAATAAAAGCAGTGGGCCACGCTCAATGGGTCACAGATTCCATGGAGGGTGGCAAGGCAGGGTGGCCCACTTCCAAAGACTTTCAGTACCAAACCGAGGATTCTCTACATGATGGCGGAGGTCACAGAAAATCCTTTGTGTCTTTCTTTCCCTCTATGTGATTTAAGTTCTCCATGACAGTAGAGACCATTTTAGCTGTCATGTGGAACAAGGAATAGAATCAATCTTGCCCTAAAACGTAGGACTAGTAGTGATACATGAAAATCACAAGGAGACAGATTTTAATCTTGTAAAGAAAATCGTCCATCCCAACAGTGAGAATTGGGCAAAAATGTACTGGACTGCCATCGATGGGTGGGCTTCCCTGGTTTGGGGGTCTTCTGGCAAAAGCAAGATGGCCACTTGGTTGCTGTTCTCTGAAGGGGATTCTCGTCTCTACGGTCTCTTCCAGCTCAGTGATTCAGGAAATCTGGGACATCATTTTTTATTTCAGGGAAATTTGTTTTCAGGAGAAAATATTTTACTTCAGGCAAATTTCAGTTATTTTGGTTTGATCTCTAAAGAAAGGGCTGCCTTCAATACGGACTATTTAGTTGTCAGTCAATAAACATCTACTTACAATAAGCACTATATGCAGCATGGGACATAAAAAGAAAAAAGTTCCTGCCTCAAGAAGCCTGCAGTCTGACCAGGGAACAAACACACTAGCTAGAGAAAAAAAAAAAGAAAAAAAATGGAGAAAATCAAGGGAGGGAAGACACTAGCATTAAAAGGGTATGGGGAGGCTTCTTGTAGAATATGGGGTTTTAACTGGGCTTTAAAGGAAGCCAGGAGCTAGAGAAGAGAATGGAGAGGATTTCAGGGACAGGGGAGGACCAAGGGAAATGCGTGCAATTGGGAGGCCGTGTCCCTGGATTACAAAGGATACATTATGGAGGATGGTGTAAAAAGACCAGGTATAGGCTGAAGGGGAAAGCTTGTCAGGGGTGCAAATACCAAAGAGATGGTTTTATATTGGATCCTAGGGGTGAGAGGGAGCCATAGGTGTTGCTTGAGTGAGGCAGTGACACGATCAGAACTGTGACATCTGAGTGGAAGCCAGACTGGAGACAGAGACCCCAACTAGCCAGCTCTACCTTATTCAAGACTTGATCCTTACCCTGTGACACAGTGGAAAGAGTCATCGATTTGGACTAAGTTCTAGCCCTTATACAGATAACTTAATACTTGTAGCATCTTAAATAAACTACTTTACATCTGTGGGTCTCATTTTTATCTATAAAATGGGGGCAAGGAGAACAACTAAAGGAGAATATAAATGGAAATGTTTCATCCCCTTCCAAAGTCAATTACTTTTGTTATTATACCTGCTTAGGTAGCCCAGGAGTGCCCAGCCTCTGGCTGGTACAAAAGCGAAGCTTCCCTCTGTTCCAGGCTACATCTGAAAGTCACTGTCTTACTCATCCCTGCTGGAGATAAGCTTGGGGGTTAGAGGGGAGGGTTGGGGTGGCTTCCTGGGAAAGCTAAGCTGATGAATCTTTTATGGGTTAGTGCTTTCTTTAAAAGTTCTTGACAAACAAGACAAAAATATGCACAGTTTTTTGTTCTAATGTGGTTTTTAAAGGCTGCTCTATCGGCGGTCCTAAAATTTTATTTCTTTAAGAGACATACGAACAATTCCCACGACAAGAATTTTAAATTTCTCAGCCCTGGAAATTTGTAAGATGATACATTAGGAGGCAGAAAACTAAAGGAATCTTGGGCTCCCAGGCTTAGAGGCAAAGATATCTTAGGAATAATCAAATTTGAGGGCAGCTAGGTGGCGCAGTGGATAGAGCAGCAGCCCAGAATTCAGGAGGACCCGAGTTCAAATCTGGTCTCAGACACTTAACATTCCTAGCTGTGTGACCCTGGGCAAGTCACTTAACCCCAGCCTCAGGAAAAAAATAATAATAATAATCAAATTTAAGCCTCTCCATTTGTAAAGGGGAAAACTAAGGCCCAGAGACATTTAATGACAGCTAGTGAGCAACAGAGCTGGGATTCTAATCCCAAAGCTCTTACTTCAAAGACCAAACAGAGTGTGCCTTTCCTCAGGAGATGAATGATGGAGTGAGGAGGCAAAGTGTGTGGAGAACTCTCATCTTGTTCTCCAAGTATCTGCCAAGCTTCCACATGGTAGCCTAGTGACTCACTGCGCCATTTCTTCCGTTGCTGACTGACCGCCACAGCCCATTTCAGACAGGCGTTCATCAAATGAGTCTCAAGTTATAGAAGACTAGCAGAGCTGAAAGGGGATTAATAGATAGATCAATGTCCTTTTTTATTTTTACAGGTATGGAAATGGAGGCTCAAATGGGGAAATGACTTGCCCACAATCACGGGACTAAGAAATAGCAAAATGATGACCCCCATCCCAGGCCTGCCAAGTCAAAAATGCTCTTTCTACTTATCGTTGCTGGCTTAAAACTGATTATAAACACTGTCATGTGCTCAGCACTGACATATGTCTACTCAAAAACACCAGACACCATTTAACTTTACATAAACAGCTCTCCCAGGAATGAAAATCCTTTTCGAAACCAAAACTCTGGCTGGCTTTCCAAAGATATCTTTGATAGAACTATGAATTGGCCCCATGTTTGAGGAGCACAATTTGGAATCCCTCAAAAGGAATCACTGAATAATTCAGCCCCACTGACCTAAAGACTCCTTGAACTTGTTATATGCCCAAGGAATCACCCCCCAAAAAAGTCTTATAAAACATGATCTAGGGTAAAACCCTTTATGACAGCCAAAATAAAAAACTAAAAAACAAGAACTAAAATGAGTGCCTGTTAAGCCAACTGTGATATAGGAAATATTATTACAATGTAAGTTTTTTTTTAAATGAGAAGAATTCAAAGAAGCATGGAAGTTTAAATCAATAAACAGCAGTTCATATAAAACTGAGTGAAGTAAATGTTTGTGGCAATCTTCTTTATAGTGGCAAGAAACTGGAAACTGAGTGGATGCCCATCAACTGGAGAATGGCGGAATAAATTATGGTGTATAAATATTATGGGATATTATTGTTCTGAAGAAATGACCAACAGGAAGATTTCAGAAAAGCCTGGAGAGACTTACATCAACTGATGCAGAGTGAAAGGAGCAGAACCAGGAGATCATTGTATACTTCAACAACAATACTGTATGAGGATCAATTCTGATGGACGTGGCCCTCTTCAACAATGAGATGAACCAAATCAGTTCCACTTCTGCAGTGATGAAGAGAACCATCTACACCCAGAGAGAGGACCATGGGAACTGAGTGTGGGACACAACACAGCATTCTCACTCTCTGTGTTATTTACTTAAATTTTGTTCTCTTTCTCAGTTTTTCTTTTTCTTCCTTCTTGATTTGATTTTTTTGTGCAGCAAGATAACTGTATAAATATGTAAACATATATTGGATTTAACATGTTATTTCAACATATTTAACATGTACTGGAATACCTACAGGCTAAGGAAGAGAGTGGGAGGGAAGGAGGAGAAAATTTGGAACAAAAGGTTTTGCAAGGGTCAATGTTGGAAAGATTACCCATGTGTATGCTTTGTAAATAAAAAGCTTTAAAAAAAAAAACTGATATAAGAGCAAAACAATATACATACAAACTTAATAATGTAAAAGAAATTGGGGTTAAAAAATATCAGATCTTAAATCGATGCCATATCCAGAGCTTTAATGGTGAAACAGTTTCTCCTCTGGGTAGAGATGGAAATCGATAGTGGCAACAAGTGACATGGGCCATCAGGCATGGGCAGCAGGTTGGTTTGGTTTGCTTAAGTGTGTTCCTTCATTACAAGGGCAGGAGTTGTATTGGGAAGACAGTGTTGGAAAGGGGGGGAAAAGCATAAATAAAACTTTTGTTTAAGAGATAAGATCCCATGGCGGTGTGTAGAAGGGAAGGAAGTTGGGTCACTGAATAAAAGGCAATGCTCTTCATTTTCTGCCTAATACGGCAGCCTGTCCAGATGAAAGTGTTTCATTCATTTATGCAACAAAGAAATAAATCAATGTTTGTTAGATGAATGGAGTATTTAGAGCCTATCAAACAATATGCCCTGTATTTTGCTAAGAACCCAAAAGTTCCCAAATTGAGGTTACACCTGAATTCCCACCCTCGAAGAGAAGGAACAGTTTTCTTCTTCATTAAAAGGCACACGGCTCAGAAAGCGATTTTCCTAAGCCTGACCCAGAAACAGGCCTGGAAGTGATCAAGTGACTTCCCTGAGATCCACTAAGCACATAAGCTGCTTGGCCGGGAATTAAAGCTTCAAACCTCCCCAAGCCATCTGATCTTAGACTAGAACTCCCAGAGAGGGCTCCTCTAACCCGACACTAGCAAAAAGCGCCTTCTGAAACTACTGAATGAATGTGAGTTCAAAGGCTTTCTACCCCAACACCAAATCACAACGGGCTGGACCACGTGGCACCTGTCTCCACAACCTGCCAGCCATGGCACCCCAAGCAAGGAAATGAACTTCCCAAGGCCTCAGTTTCTCATCAGTAAAATGGAAGGGTTGAAGTCTGAAATCCCTACGAGATCTAGAGCTGTGATCCCAAGAGAAAATATACAGCAAAGAGACTCCTAAACACTGAAGGAGCTCTATTTGTATTGACAACAGAAAAAGTACATTGGGAGCTTTCAAAAAAATAAATAAATAAAAATAACTCCGGCCCTATTTATGGTTACCAAGAGCAGCTAATCACTTCCTGAAGGAGCTAGTGTCCTTCCTAAAGAGCAGAGAAGATTAGCAATAGGCCAGAAAGGCAGTGGGCAGCTGGAGATGGACTGGCTCATGAAAAGCTGAGGATCCATGAGGAACCCCCTGGAACACACAAGGCAGATGCCCCAGGAGACCTTCCTTGGAAAACTGGAGCAACAGCCTCCGTGTTCAGTTTGATTGTCCTATTATGGGGGCGAACAACATGGCTTCCTAGAATTCTAGAGCTGGAAGAAATTTTTGAAACCACCTAGTCCAGCTCTTTCATCTTTATTTAAAAAAATAAAAAGGGGGGGGGAACCCAAAGATGAGCAATAACTTGCCTTTGATGACTCAACTAGCTTAGGAAGCAGATCTGGAACTGGATGGACCATTCTTTCCCACTCACCACTTCTTAGTGGCTCCCCAACCATTCACAGGTCGTAGGCCTGAAGCCTTAAAATTGCAAACTACCTTAGAGGCTCTTGTGTCCGACCCCTTCCTTGTGCACTAGAGAAAAATTGAAGGCAAAAAAATTTAGGAAGTTGTCCAAGATCATGCAGCTAATAAGTAACAGTGGTGGAACTTGAACTCAAGTCCCCAGTTCCAAATCTAACGCTCTCTCCTCCAGTGAATTATATTGCCTCTGGAAGACAGAATCCAAACTGTAATGGCTGAATCAATCAACAAGCATTTATGAAGCACCTTGTTCACCCCAGGCCCTGCCTGGCCTGATGGAGAAGAGATACTCTGCTAGGGGGTATGCTGGCTGGAATGGCAGACCCGCCACCTGAGGATGCACATTCCTAAGAGCTGGGGGCCATTAGGCCCAAACTGGAAAGGGGAGAGTGCTCTGAGCAAGCCACAGGAATGCCCCTTCTCTTCTTACTCTCTTCTTAACCCTCTAGTTTCCAGACTATTATTCAACAGGAACTACTTTCCCCATAACTTCTGGGAATCTCTTAACTGCCAAATTTCAGTCCTCATCCCTCTTGACTTTTCTGCAGCCCATGGCATTGCCAATCACTTTTTTCTCCTCGAGGCCTTTGTCTCCAGGTTTTTGTGACATTTCTGTCTCTGGATCTCCTTCTGATCCCACTGATTGACTTCTCCTTCTCGGTATCCTCTGCCAGATCTTCACCAAGGTCATACCGACTGACCATGAGTATCTGCCATGGCTCTGTACTGAACCCTATGCCCTTCCTCTAAGGTCAGCTCGGGTGGATTCAATTATCGTCTCTCTGCAGATGATTATCAGATCTCTTTATAGAGCCCTCAAGTCCCACTTAGGTGCTGCAGCGCATAACGCATCAGGCCTGGAGTCAGGAGGACTCAACTTCCTCAGCCTCAGATATGTTCTAGCTGTGTGACCCTGAACAAGTTGCCTCAGTTTCCTGATATGGATAAAAAATGGCAAACCCTCTAGTGTCTTTGCCAAGAAAACCCCAAGTGGAGTTGGGCGTGACTGAAATGATTGAGCAGCAGCAATCTCTCTTCTGCCTTCCAGCCTTGCATCTCTAACTGTCTGTAGTATATCTCAAATTGGATGTCCCATGCATATCTAAAACTCAGCCTATCCAAAACTGGACTTGTCATCATTCCTTCCCTATCACTGTCCAGGGCGCAGTCATTCTGCGGTCATGCAGACTCACCACCCAGATGGCAACCTCGCCTCCTTTCATTTCAGGAAGCTGCCAAGTCCTCTCTTTTCTACCCACTCACCGTCACCTTGGGCAGGCCCTCATCCCCTATGCTTGTCCTACTGCAAAGGCCTGCTGACTTGTATCCCTGCCTCAATTCTCGCTCCAAACCTGGGAAAGAGATGGAGCTTTTAACAATGGGGCAATTCATGCTTGTCCTACTGCAAAGTCCTGCTGCTTGGTATCCTTGCTTCAATTCAACTATCACTCCACACCTGGGAAAAAGGTGGAGTTTTTGCCAATGGAGCCAAAACCAAGGTCTACAGAAATTCATTCACTTGCCCAAAGTCTCATGGTGGGCACTTCTCCAGGTTGGGACTTCCAAAGTACATCCTGGACATGCAGTCAAGTGTATCGGCAGAATTCTGCATCACTGGTATAACCTCTGGATGTGAAGGTTGAGAACAGCACTCGTGCTCTAGATCAGATTCTTCCTCCACTGGACCAGAAGCCTTCATGGGTCCCTTCAGTTTCCAAGTTCATACGTTCCCATGAGCCACCATGTGCGCTGATCCAGGCTTGCAATGGCCATCTTCACGGTCCCTCTACGACCCTATAATCCAAGGATTACTGGACTTCAAATAGACTCAGGAGTCCTTTTCCTTTCCCTCTGCCTCTCCCCCTCCTCCCACAGAAGGGAAATGATGCTGAATCATACAAAAGTGTCCTTTAAAAAGGCAGGAGACCTCTGAGCCATAGTAACAAGACAGTCTGGGGCAGGGACAGACTTCCTTCAAAGGAAGGCTCTGCAAGGATCTCTTCTGATAATCAAGTCAAGTCGGCGACAGCCACGGCTCTGGGCACACACAATCAGCAAGCCTTCCTCCACCGCCACCCCCACAGGCAACAAGTCTCACTGACAACCTTACAATCTGTCCTTCCTGGGAGGCCGGGAATCTGCCTCTTCACCACAGAATGGCGCCTGCCGGACAGTCAAGTCCTCCTGACCAGTCCTGGGAAATCGGCCCAAGCCACAGTTTACCCAAACACAGCATCTCCTCATTTCCACAAGCAAAATGATCAGGCTCAGACATGATATTCCAAATACTTGACCTATGATAACACCTGAGAAGAATTTATCTAGATTTCTTTTTATCCCCATTTGCCTAAAAAATAAAATAAAATAACCAACCTAAGAGAACCAGAGTTTGAATCCCTCAGGTGACATAAGCACTTCTCTCTTCCATTATCTGTAAAAGGAAGGTTTGGGCCTGGCCAGCCTTGGAAATCACTGTCACCTCACAATCTGTGATTTCTTCCGGCTCTACATCTATAACCTTACTAAATTATGCTGGGTCTCAGGTCCATCATCTGTTAAAAAAGAAAGTTCAACAAGATAACTTCGAAGATCCCTTTTAGCCCTATCTTAAGTCTCTTTCTCTAGTGTCCTAGATTCAAAGCTAGAAGGGCCTTAGAGGCCATGGGAGCCCAGCCCCCTCACTCTCCAGATAAAGAAACTTTAGCACAAAAAGATTAAGTGAATTTTTTTTCCCCCCAGGGTCACAGAGCTAGTAAATAGGGGTAGGGTGTGAATCCCTGCTGCAAAAAAACAAAAGAAAAAATTCACCACAAGGTTTCTTTAAATTTTGTCGGGGTTTGGAGACTTCAGCAAGCTGTCACTCGGAAAAGTGAGGTGTAATTGTACTTTTAAGTGTGGGATGGGGAAGAGGGCCCAGAGTAGTTCTGGGCTCCTCAGAGGCAGAAGGGGCTGGGGGCCAATCATTCACGCAGAAACCCAACATTTAAGGGGCAAAGACCCCCAGAGTCTTCAGCGTGTTTTACAGAAAGAAGAAAGCAATGGGAGCCACTCTGAGACCATTTGAATATTCCATCAGGGTTCTCACTGAACCGGTTACTGACCACTCAACCATGCTGGGTTCAAAACACAAAGTGGGTGGAGAAAAGGGAGGCCCAAAGGGGAAAAAAATCTCTCAACAAGATCTTAATCTTTAGGCTGCCTCTGAAATGTGGATGGAAGGTCTCTCCTTGACACTTAACAGAAAAGCAAGTCGATGCCTCCCCGTGGGACTAACAGGTAGGTAGGTAGGTACAGGTGCTCCTTCTCCAGTCCGCCCACTGACACATGGTAGCCATCCAACAAGGCATGGTGCCAGATCACAAGACGCGATGCAGGAAGAGGCCCGGAGATGTCACTTAAGTAGCTGAAAGCACTCGGTCTCAAAGTCAGAGGCCCTGGGTTTGAATCCAGTCTCTTATGCCTTTCTATAACCTTAGGCACAAGTCTCTTAACTCTGGAACTCTGGTTCTTCTTCTGTAAAATGACTAGGCTGGACTAAAACAAGAAAGTAGAATAACAGAATAAAGAAAGGACAATAACAGATTGAGAACTGGAAGGGGCCTTAGAAACCACCTCATTAGAGAAGGGGAGACTGGGAGTAATCGCCATGAAAAGAGAATCTGAACCCATTTTAGAAATGGAGCTCACCGAGCAGCCAAGCAAGCTGCATAACGTGCTCCGAGTGCCAGAGGGATCATGGACAGTGCTCTGACTCCACATTAAGTGCTCCTTCCTCTCCATCCCTCCAAGAGAATTCACTCAAAATTCACTCAACCACCTAGCGTTACCCATCTTCCTGGATTTCTATATTCTGTTCATTCACAGGAATCAAATTCTAAGGAAGGAGCTCTGGAATAGAGACCTCACAGAGCCCCGAAGTCTCTCTGGAAGAAACAGAGGGACAGAAGACCTAGGAGAGGCTGCAAGACCAGAGGGAGCCCCAGAGGATGGAACTTCTCATTCTGAGACCCCAGCTCTCCTGTTCCCATTCTGTCTGGTTTAAAAACAACATCACAGAGTTAAGAGTTAAAAGATACCATCCGCAGGTCAAACCGAGACATTTTACAAGTGAGGAAACTGAGGCAGGCCCAGAGCAGTTAAGTGCTTTGCTGGGGCCAGACAACTTCTGAAGAAGGTGGTTGGAATGCAAGTCCAATCGATGCTTTAATCCTATTTGTTGCTGCTACAAACCCATGAGCCAGAGGTGCCATAGAGATGAAACATCTCACATAGCAGCAAGTGTGACCAACGGGCAATTGGTCAGGGATCGTCGACAGAGTGGGAGGGAGGAAGGAGGCCGGCACATTTGCTGCCACCTTTTCCTTCCTCTCTCATCACTCTAAATGACCTGCCTTTAAATTGAGACTTTCTCCTTCTCCACTACCTTCACCCAGACTTTCAGCATTTCCTTCCCTACTCTTCATGGGAGTATACACTGTCACAGCCATATACTGAGACAAACTGCTCACACAGAGAACTTTTTCTAAAATTAAAAAAATTAAGCCGAGCCTTCCTTTATTCACACTCATCCTCAATCAGCCTTCCTTTCCATCTTACAAATGGACATTTTCCCATGCTCTCCTATTCTGTCTCATGTGTTTGAAGACTGGGTTTTTGTCACCTGATGCAAAAATCAGACCTAACCATGACCAAATTAATCCATTTGTCACCGCCAAGGCAACAGTAAGATAAAACAGTTGGCCCCCACACAGATCTGGTTAAAATACTACAGGGTCTCTTTCCTTTGGGTTAGCCGATGAGGGTTTGTTTCCAAAAGGAACTGGGAGTTCTCCCCTTTCAGCCAAAAGAGGAGAAATATCTGCTACAATCGAATAGGCCTGTTAATAAAGTCAGGTTCAGCACTGTTAACTCCTTATGAATGACTTCAATTTTCTGAAATTCGGATTTTTGAGCCAGCCATCTGGGTCTTATGTACAACGGGGCTTCAGTTTGGGAAGAGCAAAGAAAAGATTTTAACTAGCCCAGGGGAAGCAACCTTAAACACTCCTTCCAATAAACCATGAAGGCAGAGACTCCTGGGAAGCGAAACAGGCTCCCGGGCACTGCAAGGCTGCTTCTGGGAAGGTTGCTGCCCAGGGAAAAGTAGGATGGGCCGGCCGGGAAGGAACTCCCTGGTGTGCAGCCGTGGGTTTAATGGGGAGCAGGGAAGTATAACTCATTACTATTGTGAAGAAGTTTCTACACTTCTGAAACCAAACCTAAATGAGCCCTTTTTAATACACGATTTAACAATCACTATCTTTAATTCTGGGGGACCCTCATTAAAGTGCCAGGGAAGAACGTCCCCAACAGTTGGCAATCATTTCTTATAAATTCACTATAATCTGTTAATTCTTCTCTCATGCCATTTTTCCCCCTTGGGCTGATATCAGAGTAGAAAGATCATCTACCATGGAACCAGGGTACCTGGATTCTAATCCTGGCTCTGCTATTGATTACCACGTGACCTTAAACAAGTCATTTCACTTCTGCACCCCCCAAAAAAACAAATGAGTTGGATCAGATGACCTGAGAGGACGGATGCTTCCAGCTCTGGATCAATGACCCCAACATCCTCCCGGCTAATCCCAGAGCCGGCCCTCAGACGCTGCATAAAGGAGAGCGGCGGAGTTCAATGTGCCTCTTTTCAAAGTAGAGAAACAGATGCAGGAAGAAGAGGAAAAAGAGGCAGTGAGAAGCCCACGGGCGATTGGCGCCCGCCCCACAGACACACATGGCACCCTACCGCAGGGGCACCAGGAAACATCTTCTACTTGTTCGATCAAAGGAGGAGGAAGAAACCCACCAGATCAAACACAGATCAAGCACAGGCCCCGCCGGATCAAGAAATCGGGGCACAAAGTGTCCCATTCATAAGGAAAAACCGAAGATAGACATTCTGATCAAGCGCTCAAGGCCTCAGTCATGTTCGCCGTGCAGACAAAATTCACATGACCACGTGGAGGATGAAGGGGCCCATTATAGCATAATTACGCCAACACTTCAATAAGCTGAACAGCAGCCATCACGCCTCAGCAGAGAAGGTGATCCAAATTAACTGAGTAAATGCTCTCAACCCATTCCCAGTTGTCAAGGAGATCTCCTCTGACGATCCCATAATGAAGCTGAACATAAAGTCCTAATTACGACCAGCCAGCAGAGGTTACGGCGCCAAGATTTAGTCGACAAAAAAACTCTTCCCCCATCTCGCACAAGGGTTAACAAATTGGAAATCTCCACGTGAAACCAATGAGCTGGAAATTCTATCAGAACAACTCAGAGCCATTGGAAAGACAGCGGCCGGGGGCCAGGGGGAGGTTTGGAAGCGCAGGATTGGTGGGCCAGCCCCGTCTCTTACTAACGAGCCGTTATCTCTGTAAGTGAGGGGTCCGGCCCCCTCCCGAGCCTTAATCGTTCTGTCTCTAGGTTCTCTGTTCTGGGAGCACTGGCCATGGGCTTTCATGCCCAGGATCATCAGCACCCATATGGCGAATTTCCCCAAAAAGATGTGAATCTGAGCTTCTGGTTTTCCAGGGCTCTCAACATAGGACGTGGGCCGCTGGATGGCACAGTGGATAGATTGCTGGGTCTGCAATCAGGAAGATCTGAGTTCAGATACAGCTTCAAACACGCAATAGCTATGTGACCCTGGGCAGTCACTTAACCCCTATATCTCAGTTCCCTCATCCATAAAATGATCTGGAGAATGGCACACCACTCCAATATCTTTTCCAAGAAAATCCCAAAAGGGGTCACACAGACTCAGACGTGACTGAAAACAACTAAACAACAAACAACATACCACGCTGCCTCTACTCTATCAGCAGCATTTCCTTCCCCTCTCTCCTTCTCCCGTTTCCTCCTCTCTCCCTCTCCCCTGTTTTCCCCTCTCTCCATCTCCCTCCTGCTCTCTCTCCCCTTCCCCGTATTTCTCTCTTCTCCTTCCTCTCTCCCTCTCCTTATCTTGCCTAGAGTCCCCCCAAGATACGCCCTGGCCATCTTCACACCAAGCTGCTCGTGTCCTTGCCCAGCTTCCACTTTGCTGTGTCCCCTTGGAAGCTCTTTGAGGACAGGAGTGACTGGTACACAATAAGTGTTCCATAAATGCTTACTCTGTCCATGGTGACAATTGAACCCCCAGCTGGCGTATTACCCCAGTTGTATAGCACCAGGGAGAGCTCTACAAGACCTCTGCTTTAATATGTTTAGAAGAATTGCACATGTTTAATCTATATTTGATTACTTGCAGTAGTAATTACTTCCTATAGTAAGTTACTTGCAGTAGTAATTGCAAGGAAGGGGAAGGGAGTAGGAAAAAATTTGAAACACTAGGTTTTTCAAGGGTGAGTGTTGAAAACTATCTTTGCATGTATTTTGAAAATAAAAGGCTATTATTTAAAAAAAAGACTCCTGATTTAAAAAGCAGGATTCCCACTAACAAAGCCAACTGGGGACAGACTAAGACACTGAGGACAGTGGCCATGGCATTTCTGAACCCAAGAACCACAGCTGTCCCCACAAGACTCTAGAGGGGAGCTCTAAGGCGTCATTTTCCATTGAGTATCCAAGAGACGGGCCATTCCACAAGCATTTATTAAGGGCCTAAGTGCCAGATGCTATCCTAAACCCTGACTTCACAAAGGATTACAGAAGGCAGATATACCTCATCCTAAACATCTACCCCTTGGCGTTGTGAATTCTCAAGGGACTCTGCCATCCTGCTCTGCAGGCTGAGGAATGGGGGAGAGGTTTGTTATTTCATTATTCTGGGGGTGGGGGGAGATACAGGATTAAAGCTGAATTTGATTATAACTCCCCTGGAGGTGTAAGATCTAACTTCCATTTGCAAATGGGTGCTAGCACCGCTATTTATTATTCAATTCCCCCGCTTTTTATTTACAGGGTTTCCTAGCTTAATTAAATGCTTTTGCTACTGGATTTATGTGTCTCTTTGTACAGTATACCAATAAAATTAGATTAGATGTGGACTCAGGCTGTGAGAGGCTTAATTGATTCCTCAGTGAACCCAAGGGTGCCGAGTTAAGGACCCTTCCGGCTCTGATTTTCTGTGCCTCGCGCTCTGCACTTTACAGTCTAGCCAGCTCTGACTTTCTATGGTCCATGAACACTTGCACAAACACTACGCAATGGCTGTCTTTCTATGGTCCGTCCATGAACACTTGCACAAACACTATGCAATGGCTGTCTTTCTATGGTCCATGAACACTTGCACAAACACTACGCAATGGCTATCAGTCAGGGGCCCTTTCAGGTGGCACCCCCACAGTTCTATCAATCTGATAATCACTCTTTTAATCTGTAGTGGAAGACTCTTTAACCCAAACCCCAGGAAAGCTCAGATTAATTAGCTTATAAACAGTTTTTTTCACCTACTTGACCACGTTCACAAAGGATAAATGAAAGAACCTCACTTATTTCACCCTGAACAATTTAGAAGAAGGAGGCTGAAAGATGAAGAGGAATCAACAAGACGATCAGAATCTCTATCACGGAGTAGAGGGAGGGAGGGGAAAATTTGGAAAAATGAATATAAAGGATAATGTTATAAAAAAATTATTCATGTATGTATACTGTCATAAAAAAAATTTTATAATTATAAATTTTTTTTTAAATTTTAAATTAAAAAATTTTTAAAAAAGAATCTCTATCACAGCCTTCTTCATGGGGTAAAACTGAAAATGTTTTTTGTCCCTTAAAAGAATTAGAACAGCATTGGGAGAAGACAGGTTAGCCAATGGCTTCAAATAAAGTCTTCTGAACTTACTAGCTATATGACTCAGGCAGTAGCATAGCCACAAATTGTCATTAACATCCAGACAGAGAATTTATAGTAAATGGGAAGGACACAGAATTGGGAACAGGAGGTTGGAATACAGGTCCAGATATTGTCTCTGGCTTCGAGACCAGGCCAGCAGTGCGGTAGAGCCAGTTCTCAATCTGAATGAACGTTCAACACTTCAGAAAGCACTGCAAATCAGAGCTTCACCCATTGGTTTGTTGACTGCCTAGGCTTAAGAGAGCGATGGAGAAATTGTTAAGACTGCATGTTAAACTTAAAAGTTTGTCGTATGGACGCTTTTTCCGCCCAGAGAGTTGATTATTAAACATTTACTAGAGTACCTCTATGAATGACCAAGGGAACAATAGTCTCCTTGGCCTATAAATCTGGACTACATTTTTCTGACGATCTCTCCCAATTTTTTGTCACATGGCTCTGCTCAGAGAAACAGAGATTTAAAGTTGAACCACTCATTTTACAAATGAGAAAAGTGAGAGAAACTAACTTCCCTAACGCAGTGTGTTTATTTTAAGAGAAGTTTCTATTAAATCAGGTATATTTCTCCCTCCATCATCTGAGATGTTTGGCTTCTAACTCCAAAGGAAAAAACTTATCACAACACAAAAAGCCACCGCACTGAAATCAACAGACACCATCTCCATCCACTGTGTCAGAGAGAGAAAAGAGGAAGGAAGGACATGGTCAGAAGCACTTGTCTCTGCAAACAAACTGCTTTATTTGGCCAAGGGGGACACGTCACTCTCAGCCACCAGGTTATGGGTCCTTTCACAGTCCTGTAAGATCAAGATAGCTAGCCACGAAAGCTCATTCTGGATCTCAAAGAATGATTATTAGTGTTCTAACTCCACGTGCAACTTAAGAATGTCATGCACAAATGGCTCAAGACGTTTTCCAGCACCCAGTGACACATCTTATGTCACATTCAAAATAACAACCCAGAGGACACGAAACATTCTGAGGTATTTGCTGACACAACCTGGAGGGTACCCGCGATTTCAGAAGCCTGAGTGACCCCTTCATCTGTGGTATTGGTATTAAGTAATTTCAGTTGCGTCTAACTCTTCATGACCCTGTTTGGGGTTTTCTTGGCAAAGATAATAGAATGGTTTGCCATTTCCTTCTCCAATCATTTTATAAATGATGAAACTGAGGAAAACAGGGCTAAGTGACTCTAATCCACCGCTGCCCTAATGACCAATAGCAATGTAATCCAAAAAACATCTACCAAACACCTACTCTGTACAAGTCACAATGCATACTAGCTATTGGAGATAGAAAAAAAAAAAAAAAAAAAAAAACCCACAGCCCCCAAGAAGCTTCCACTTACTGCATTCTACAGACTGGCAAACCATAATCCCTTCAGTTTTTCTGATTCTATACACACACACACACACACACACACACACACACACACACACATATATTATATCAATTCTCTCTCTCTCTCTCTCTCTCTCTCTCTCTCTCTCTCTCTCTCTCTCTCTCTCTCTCTCTTTGAGAAAGGAAGCCTTATAACATATTCTTCATTGGATCTCATTTCACTTCCCTTTGAAATCCTACACATGATCAATAAAATTTTTCCACCACTTTTCGGGCCCAGTTTCTTCTTTTTCTGAATCAAAACCAAATTATATGTCATATCCTGCATAGGGCCGGGCTGGGGTGATGAGGTGGCAACTCCTTGCTTCCCCCACTTAGCAGGAAATGGGGTTCACATTGAAAATAAATTAAGAACAAACCAAAAAGCCAGGGCAGGTGGATTTCTTCAAAACACCCAAAATCCACACAGTGGAGTAAAAATTGGTCATAGGAATGAATCATATCAGAAAGGAAAAATTGGATCCAGAGGCCCAGACGCCTCAGAGAAGCTATTGGTCGTCTGACTCTCAACATCCCCCCAGAGCTTCGATTTAAGACTTGAGTTCCCAGGCTAGTCTACACCAAACTGACAGCCAAAAGCTCTCAGGTCAAGTCTGCCATGGCCCTCCCTGAAATGGGTCCCACCACCAAGGCCATGGGCCTACATTACACTCAAGATCATTTCAGTCTTGTGTTCCGCTGCATTCTCATTATGGGAAATATCAAGTTTCAAAGATTTCATGGTGATTTTATCAACCAGACCATCACTTTAGCCAGAACATCCTCTCTTTCTGCCCAGGGTAGATTGAAAAATTTATCCAACAACAAATATTTGTTAAGTGAATATTTATGAGGCCCTGAAGAGATCAAAATGAAAGTGAGCTCCCCTCCAGACAATATGCCTGAAGAACTGGCCACTTCCTTCTCTGGGTCCTTCTTGCCTTTCCAAGTGCTTTAAAGAGGTACCGAGCCATGTGACCTACACACATACTCCCTTTGTTTAAACCCCAGCTTCTCAAACTGTGGTTTGCGACCATATGGAGTTCCATAACTATATGAGGATCATAAAATTATGATTTATTATCAGTAAAGGTTTGATTTGTTTACCTAGTTTATAAGCCTATATATTTGGTCATTTACAAATTTTCCAGGTAAAAAGGGGTTGCAAATGGAAGCTTTGCTAAATAAGAAGCTTTTCCCAGGTCCTCTCAGTGCTAATGTCTCCCTCTTCCAGCTGATCAGCTCCACTTTATCCACCATGTCTGGTTAGCTTAGAGCTGGCTGCCTCTGTCTCCCTCTTTAGATTGGGGATTTCTTGAGACTGGGACCTCTTTTTACCTTTCTAAGCATCCTCAACACTTAACACATTCCTGGCACATAGATGGTGCTTTATGAATGCTTTCTGACTTGTAAAATGGGGATAATAATAATATCCCTACTTCATACATAGCATCTAAAGCATCAAAGCAGTTTAAAAAAAAAAAAAAGACTTAAAACTGGGAGGTAGAAGACCTCGTTCCAAAGCCTGATGGTGTCTGACCTTGAAGAAGTCCCAGGCTTGCAGGATGGTACTTTGTCATCTATTCAATAAGGGGAGAAGAAGAGACTCCCTAAGTTCCCTTGTAGCTTTTAAAGCCATGCAACTTTGAGATGAAAGGAGACAAGATTGATAAAGTACTTTACAAACTGTAAAGCATAAAACAGGGTGTTTCAAAAGTTTTAAGATATTTATAAAAGTCAAGACTCCATTATTATTTATTATAATTATTTGTAATTATAATTTCATAATTATGTTACACATAATAACTATTATCTATCTTAAGAGAGAGAGAGAGAGAGAGAGAGAGAGAGAGAGAGAGACAGAGAGAGAGAGACAGAGAAGAGAGAAAGAGAAAGCTGAGAAGGGAATGCAGGAAGTTTGAGGTTATGACTCAAAATCTCAAAGTTAGAAGAAACCATAAAATTCAGCAGGCATGAAACCCGAGAGGGCCTGACCCAGACCTCCAAGCAGTCCCCCGGCAGGATGCCTAGAAGGGGCAGGAGGGAGACAGGTGGGAGGCACCAAGCTGCCCCACGGATTTCCTGGGGAGATATAGGTCACTGTGCCATCGGTTCCCAGAGAAGGCTCAGAGGAGATGAAAGCGGCCCTTCTCCAGCAGCCAGGGCGCCCCAATGGCTGACATCTGGGCAGCATCCTGACACGCCATGGCTCAAGGCAGTTTCATTTCTCTCCTACAAACTGGGGCTGGGGGACCCAAGGAGAGCAAAATGCCAGGCATGGAAATTTTAGCACAAGGGGTCTAAAATACCCTAAACCATGCTCTCAATGACCACAGATGACACTTTGGGAAAAGCAAAAGACTCGCTCTTTGCCCAGCTCCACTCTATGTTCTCATTCAGGGCTGTATAATTAACTCAGGGCTTCAGGGCTAACACTGAAGTTGTTCATCCTGATGAGAATATCATTTAGTAACCAGCCATCTTCAATAATAGCAATATAAACACAATAGGCCCTATTGAGGCTCTAATCAGGGCAGATAGTCATTTACATAGAACATTTTCTGTGACTCTCTGTAATACAAGTCCACAAAGGCCCAATTGAGACCCAGGCTCCTTTTCCCATAAACGTTTAAGAAAAAAAACTAGCCAACCCACAATTTCCTTTGCAGGACGGTACAGATGGTCCCCACCCTTCCCAAGAGTTCACAAGGGGTAGGGCACTTCACTAAAACTGCTCATCCAAATTGTTGATCAGAAACTGGGAGCAACTCGGTTAGCCATTCTTCTACTCACATATTATCTAACTTATTTAATGCAGGGAAAGGAAATTCTGGATAACTTTAGAAAACATTGGCCTTTAAAACAAAACCGAGAAGCAGGAACATAGAATCAAGGATCGACTTTCTTAAAAAGCTGGAACCAAAAGGCAGGGATGTGGGGAGGCTCATAGATATTACATGAAAGTCAAGACTCAGTCAAGAAATTTGAGCTGTATTGTCCCTATGGAAGACCTATTGCAAGCACACTGTAGCTTCAATGTGGCACAGGGTGGGGAAAAAGTGATCATTTGGGTGTGGATGTCAAATAGAAGTGGTGGACAAACATGTAGGATGACACAGCCGCTGAGGGCCCTTCCTTCTGATGTCCCATAAGCCAAGGTTCTTTCTCTCCCCTACCCCCAATAGCCTCTGCTCCAAGATCTTCCCTCTAACACACCATGTTCTACATTTAATTAAGATGGCAGGAGTTTGAAAACTAATGCAGACAAGATTAGAAGGGAAGAATAAACTGGGAAAACATTTTAACATTCAAAGGTTCTGATAAAGGCCTCATTTCTAAACTAGGTAGAAAATTGATTCAAACTTATAAGAATCCAAACCAATCTCCAATTGATAAATGGTCAAAAGATATAAACAATTTTCAGATGAAATTGAAACTGTTTCTAGTTATATGAAAGGTTCTCTAAATCATTATTGATCAAAGAAATGCAAATTAAGACACCTCTGAGATACCACTACATACCTGTCAGATTGGCTAAGATGACAGGAAAACATAATGATGAATGTTGGAGGGGATGTGGGAAAACTGGGACACTGATGCATTGTTGGTGGAGTTGTGAATGGATTCAACTATTCTGGAGAGCAATCTGGAACTTGCCCAAAGGACTATCAAACTGCACACCCGTTGATCCAGCAGTGTTTCTACTGGGCTTATATCCCAAAGAGATCTTGAGGCGGGAAAGGGACCCACATGTCCAAATATGTTTGTGACAGCCCTTTTTGTGGTGGCCAGTAACTAGAAACTGAATGGAAGCCCATCAATTGGGATTGGCTAAATAAATTATGGGATATGAATGTTACACAATATTATTGTTCTATAAGAAATTATCAGTAGGATAATTTCAGAGAGGCCTGGAGAAACTTACATGAACTGCTGCTGAGTGAAGTGACCAGAACCAGGAGGTCATTGTACCTGGCAACAAGATTTTGTGATGATCAATTCTGATGGACGTGGCTGTCTTCAACAATGAGGTGATTTAGACCAGTTCCAATGATCTTGTGATAAAGAGAATCATCTCTACTCAGAGAGAGGACTGTGGGAACTGAATGTGGATCACAACATAGCATTTTCACTCTTTTTGCTGTTTGTTTACATTTTATTTTCTTTCACATTTTTTAACTTTTTGATCTGATTTTTCTTGTGCAGCAAGAGAATCGTATAAATACATATGCATATATTGGATTTAATACATTTTTATCATGTTTAATATATATTGGATTACTTGTCACTTAGGGGGAGAAAGTAGGGGGGAAATTGGAACACAAGGCTTTGCAAGAGTTAATGTTGAATAATTATTCATACATATGTTTTGAAAATAAAAAACTTTAATTTAAATTTAAAAATTTTTAAAAAAATAAAAAGATGGCAGGAGTATGTTTTTTTTCCTTTGTACTCCCAGAACTTTGCATAGTGATTTACATGATGGGATATTAACTGCCTCTGAGATTTCAATGGCACAGAGAGTTCCCAATGAAGTAATTCTCTCTACCAAGGTAAGTTAGCACCTTCTTTTAGAGATCTACCCAGAGCACATGGATTCAAGGCAGAACTTAAAAGCAGGTCGTCTGGCCTCCCAGGCCAGCTCTCTAGCCACCCCAGCATAATGTTCCTGCCTTTCCTTCAGGAGACATTTTGCAAATGCTTCCCAGATTGGCCCAGAGCAGATCAAGGCACCCAAGGAAGAGAGCTTCTGGAACAAGAGCCAGGGAAAAACAGGAGAAAAACAGAAAGCTTCACACATTTTTACTCACTGTCAACTTTTCTGATGTTATCTCCCTCCCCATCTCTGTCTCCTGCCTTTCTTCAAAGTTCAGCTAAAGTTCTACCTTCTGCAAGAGTGTCTGTGTGTATATATACATATATGCACATATAGCGCACATATATATGATATATTGTGTATAAATATATGTGGTATGTGTGTATGTATACTATATACTGTGTAAATACACATATGGTATGTGTATGTAGGTATACTGTATATTTTATGTAAATATATACATAAACCATATATCGTGTGTATTTATTGTAATACAGATATATACATAGATCTTGTTTGTGCATAGTTTTTTTTGTATGCTACCTTCTCATTAGACTATAAGCCCATTGAAAGCAGGGGCTGTCATTTGTCTTTCTTTGTATCCCCAGCCCTTAGCGCTGCTCCTGGTACATCATAATAAATACCTGCTGAGTGATGCAATATCAGACTTCTCAAAGATGGGAGACCTAGACATACAATCTCTTTGAAGTATTTTTAGAAAGACCCCCTTGGTCCGTGGGAGGAAGGGAGTCAGTAAACTTTAGCCTTATTGTTCCAACTGCAAGAAGGTCCAACTGCAGTACAAAGCAAAAGTTTCTGAGAAACCCAAAAATTGAAGCCTACGGCTCATGTTTGCATAATCGTGGTCTCCTAAAGCTCTCAATATTCAGTGACAAACCTCAGTCCGTATTCCCCCTCTGGAAGATCTACTGTGTATGCTGTGCCCACATGATAGCCCAGGAAATCACCTCTGGAGGAGGTACCTTCTGGAGCCAGGAATGGAGTACCTCAAGGGGGAATATTTATATCAACTTTGTGGATGACTTGCTACGTCCACCTGAAGTTCAATATCGTTCCTCTCCAGAATTACTATCACTCAGACACTTCTAAGCCCTCTCAAAGACTTGAAAGTCCCCAAAACACTGTGTGATCCCCTCCTCCACTCATATCCAATTTCATAGTGGGAGGCCAAGGCAGTCAAGAGAGTGTGTCCTTCTGTCCAAAGCTGCCCAGCCGGGACAAGCTAATTGCTATCGCTTGACCTTCCTGGAAAAGCACACAAAGGCCTTAAGATTGAGTTCCTGATGGCATGGCCAGTGGGTGACATCCTGTCCAGGCCAGTCTCCATCAAGCAAAACAAGCTACATGCCAGGGCCAGCTGGATTGGATATTTAGTCCAGTGCCATTGTCGCAGCCCCTGGAGCCAGGCTTTCCTTGAGTAGTCCGGGCTGTGGCAGATGACTTGGAAGATCTGGTTACAAAAATCATCAATCCTCGAGACAAATTAGAACACCCCCCCATGGGTGGGGGGAGAGGCATCTGTGAATTTCAATGGGGAAAAAAATGCATCTTTCTTTTCATTAATTTTTGGTTCCCTTGCAGTCCTATGTATTTTACTTCATGTATTTAAAAACATGATTCTGAGAAAGGTTCCAGAGGCTTCACTGGTCCGACTACCCAAGGGCTTCAGGACACAGAAATGAAGAAGATCCTACTCTAGCAAAAAGAATGTTGGGTTTGGAGAAGAAAAACCAACTCAGCTACTGAGAGAAGGGGGAAGAGAGAAGCAGAAAGATGTAAATTATCTCATAAAAGAAACACAAAGGAGTTACTACAGTGAAAGAGATGATGGGGATGGAGAGAATGTGTGAATCTTATTCTCATCAAAACTGAGTTAAAGAGGGAATAAAATACAAACTCAGTTGGATATAGAGATCTATCTTATTCTATATTAAAACAGGAAAAGAAGGAGAAAAGAAAAAAGAGTGGAGCTGATAGAAGGGAAGGTGGTTTGAGGGAAGCAGTGGTTAAGAACCAGAGGAAGGCTAGGATGGAGAAAGGGGAGTAGGGAGGGAGGGAGAGAAAAAAAAAGGATAAATGAGAAAATTAGAACGGAGGAAAATGCACAACAATCACTGAGAATGTAAATGGAATGAACTCACCCATAAAATAGAAGTATAAAGCATAGTAAATTAAAAACCAGGATCCTACAATATACACACTTGAAGCAGAGAGACACATAGAGAGTAAAAGTAAAGAAATAGAATATATTGTGCTTTAAATAAAGTAAAGGAAAAAAAAAAAGCAGGGGTAGCAATCATGATTTTAGACAAAGCAAAAGCGAAAATAGATATAATTGAAACAGATAAGAAAGGAAGCTACAGCTTGCTAAAAGATACCATAAAAAGTGAAGTAATATCAATACTAGCCATATATGCACCAAATGGTATAACATCCAATTTTTTTTTACGTTAAATGACTTGCAGGAAGAAATACACTTTGGTTCCCTTCTCAGAACTAGATAAATCTAACAAAAATAACTAAATAAAAAAAAAAAAGCAGTTAAAGTGGACAGAATTTTTTAAAAAGTTAGATACTAGCATATTCTAGAATAGGAAGGAATATACCACTTTTTCATCAGGATATGGCACCTACACAAAAATTGACCATGTATTAAGATATAAAAACCTAAAGAACAAATGAAGAAATGCAGAAATATTAAATTCATTCTTTTCAGATCATAATGCAATAAAGATTACATTTAATAAAGGGCCATGGAAAGACAGGTTAAAAATTAATTGGAAACTAAAACATCTAATCTTAAAGAGTGAGTGAGCTGAAGAACAAATTACAGAAACAATAATTTCTTTAAAGCGAATGACAACATACTAAAATTTATGAAATGCAGCCAAGGCAGTACTTAGAAAAAATTTTATATCTCTAAATGCTTATAAAACAGAGTAAAACAAAGAAAGAATAGATCAATAAATTAGGAGAATAACTTTAAAAAACAGAAAAAGAACAAATTTTAAAATCTCCAAAACAAAATTAAAAATCCTGAAAGATCAAAGCAGAGACTAATAAAATAGAAAGAAAAAAAAAAAAAGTGAGCTAATAAATAAAACCAAGAACTGCTTTTCTGAACAAAAAGCCATAAAATAGATAAATCATTGGTTAATTTGATTTTTTAAAAAGAAGAAAACCAAATTACCAGTATCAAAAATGAAAAGGGTGAAGCCTATCAAATATTTAAAAATAATTAATTTCAATACTAGATAAACTATTTGAAGACAAAGGCAAAGAAGGAGGCCTACCAAACTCCTTTTATGACACAAATACCCAAACCAGAAAGAGTGAAAACAGAAAAAGAAACCAAAGAACAATTTCCCTAATGAATATTGATGTAAATTTTTTAAATATAATACTAGCAACAAGATCACAACAATATATCACAAGGATCATACACTATGACCAAATAGAATTTATACTAAAAATGCAGATCTGATTCAATATTAGGCAAATTATCAGCATAATTAATGATATTAATAACCAAACAAGCAGAAATCATATAATTATCTCATAAACTAAGAAAATACAATATCCACTCCTATTAAAAGCACTAGAGAACACAGGGTTAAATGGAGCTTTCATTTAAATGATAAATAGTTATCTATCTAAAACCACCAGCAAGCATTATGTGTAATGGGAATAAGCTTGAAGTCTTCCCAATAAAATCAAGGGTGAAAGTCCATCATCACCACTATTATTTAATATTTAAGTAGAAATGCTAGCTCTAGCAAAAAGAAAAATAAATTGAAGGAATTGGAGTACTAAATGAGGAAATAAAACTATCACTCTTTGTAAATGATAATGATATACTCAGAACCTAGAGAATCTTAAAAAACTTGTTGAATATTTAACAACTCTAGCAAAATTGCAGGATATAAACTAAACCTATATAAATCATCAGCATTTCTAAATATTAACAATAAAGTCCAGCAACAAGAGACAGAAAGAGAAATTCCATTTAAAATAATGGTAGAAAATGGGAGGAAGGGGAAAAGGAGAAAAGGGGAGAGAATCTGGAACTCAAAGTTTTAAAAATTAATGTTAAAATTTTTGTTTTACATGTAACTGGAAAAAACAAAATATTGAAATAAAAAACACAAAATAAAATAATATAATGGTGGACAATATAAAATACTTGGTAGTTTACCTGTCAAGATCCAAACTAAACACAGGGACTATATAAAAACAATGACAAAAAAACTTTTCATACAAATAAATTCAGATTTAAACAACTGGAAAAATAACAATTACTCATGGGTAGACTTAGCCAATATAATAAAAATGATAATCAATCTAAATTAATTTACTTAATAAGGGCCAGAACAATCAAATTAACAAAAAAATACTTTATAGAGCTAGGGGAAAAAATTCATCTGGAAGAACAAAAGGAAAAGAATTTCAAGGAAATCAATGGTGAAAAAAAAAAGTAAAAGGAGGTAGTCTATACCAAATTTCAAACTGTTTTAGAAAGCAGTAATCATCCAAATAAGTTGGTAATGACTAAGAAACAGAATGGTAGAATAGATTAGGTAAGTGACTAGTAATCTAATGTTTAATAAATCCAAAGATTCAAGTTTGGGGGGAAAGAATTCACTATTTTACAAAAACCACTGGGAAAACTGGAAAATAATTTGCAGAAACTAGTTATAGACCAACATCTCACTCTGTATACCAAGATAAGATCCAAATGGGTACATTATTTAGACATAAATGATGATACCCTTTATGCAAATTGGGGGAACATGGTATGGTTTACTTATCAGATCTATGGATAAGGGAAGAAGTTATTACCAAACAAGAGGTAGAATTATGAGATATAAAATGGATAATTTTGATTATATTAAATTTAAAAGGGGGAACAGTCAAAATAAGAAGGAAAGAAGAAAGGGGGGAGAAAATTTTTGCAGCAAACTTCTGTTAAAGGCCTCATTTCTCAAATATATAGAGCTAAGTCAAATTTGTACGATTACAAGTCATTCCTCAGTACTGAATTAAATGCTGAAGGACATAACAGTTTTCAAACCAAAGAAATCAAAATTATCAATAATCAAAAAAAAAAAAATGCTCTAAATCATTACTGATTAAAGAAACGCAATTAAAACAACTCTCAGGTGCCACCTATCAACCAGAGAAATGGCTAAACAAGTTTGATATAATGGAATACTATAGTGCTATAAGAAATGATAAGCAGAATGTGCTCAGAAAAACCTGGAAAGACTTATATGAATTAATGCAAACTAAAGTAAACAGAATCAGAACATTATACACAGTAACTGCAAATATTGTACACTGATCAACAGTGAATTACTTAGCTATTCTCAACAATACAATGATCCAAAATAATTCCAAAGGACTCAAAATTAAAAATACTATCTACCTCTAAAGAAAAAACTGATGAGGTCTGAATATAAATCAAAGCATACTACTGCTTCACTTTATTTTTTTCCATGTTTTTCATCAGTATTTTCTTTCACTATGACTCATATGAAAATAAGTTTTACATGACTGCACATGTATAACCAATGTCAAATTACTTATCTCAAAGAGGAGAACGGGAGGGAAAAGGAAATTTTTAAAAAGCAAATGTTTAAAAAAAAATTTACATGCAATTGGGAAAAAATAATACTATGAAAGAAGGCAAGGAAAAGGAGAGAGGGAAGGCGAGAAGAAAAGAAGAGAAGGAGAAAAAAAGAGGAAAGGAGAGGAGGAAGGTAGGAAAGAGGGAGGGAGGGAAGAAAATTAATTATTATTACATGTTTTAAGGTTTACAAAAGGCAAGACAAATCTCATTTCATTTTATTCTCACAAAACTCCTGGGAGATAGGTGCTATTATAATCCCCATTTTACAAGGTCATGTAACTAGTAAGTTTCCAAAGATTTTTGAATCCAAGTTCAGAAAGGATCAGAAAAACTTGCCCAAAATCACACTGTAAGAAGAAAAATTGAAATTAAAACCCAGATCACCTAGACTGCAAATGCAACTGGGATTCCCCCTAACCACCTGCCAAGGTCAGTTCTCACTACAGCCTGTCTCCTACTCACCCCCACAGTGCTTTGCACCGTTTTTCACAAAGGGATGTTTAATAAACATTAACTCGTTACTGATAAGCATCAAGCAGCTTAAAAAATGTCAAGGAGTTTTCATGTACAATGGGAAGGAGTGGATGGGCAATGGCACGAGTGGGAGCAGCCGAATCTGGCCAGTCCACAGGCCCCCCAAATATATTCTCAAGCAAAGAACCACTGCCTGCCAGCCCTCAGGCCACTTCATCTCCAGAAGATTTCTCTAACAGCAGCATTTGCACTAGCTGTAGCAACAGCAGTCAAGCATTTAATTAACACTTCAGGTTTGCAAAGCACTTGACAGCTGCTTTCCCAAAATACAGAGATGAGGAACATCCTATCAGAGTGAGTGGATGGGTTACAACCTGGAGTGAGAGAAAAGTATGCATAGCAACAACAAAGCACCAATTCAGTAAGCATTTATTAAGCACCTAATATATACAAGGCAATCCCATCCATTAAAACATGCTCCACAAGGGAAGAAACTAGCTCTTAGCTACTTTTTTATCTTCTCTAGAGCCTAACATAGTCAAGTCAATAAGCATTTATTAAGTACCTATTATGTACCTACCCTGCCCAAGCACAGGACATATTGGCTCTATCATATTACAGATACAATTGGGCCAGTCTTAGAATCAAAAAGACCTGGATTCAAGTCCTACACTGGATTCATGTGGACGTGTGACCCTGCCTCAGTTTTCTCATCTTTAAAATGGGTTTAATATTAAGCGCCAAGGATAGTTGTGAGAGGTAAGGGCTTGGCAGATTTTACAATGTTAGACAAATGCTAGTAATTGTTTTTTTAATTAATACAACTTGACCAGACAACTCCAACAATTGTGGATCAGCATCAGTAAAGAGAATTGCCTGACCTAGAGTTCCCTGCTCTGATGACATCAAATGTCCAGACCAAAAGAAAAGAGTGTTTTCCATACTCCTTTCAACCTCTCACATTATTGATCCTAATGTCACCCACCTTTCTTCTACTCCTCAACTACTAAACTCCATCAAGTATTAGTTAATGAGTGACTTGGGCTAGGTTTGTTCTGTTTCTATATCCAGATGAAAGTCACTAAGTCAAGTCAACAAGGACTTATGGAGCACTTACTGAATAAGTGCCAGGCATTGTGATAACCATAGTCTGGAATACAAATACAATCAGAAAAAATAAGCTTGCCCCAAGGAGAGCTTATATTAATAGGGAAAAACAGCTGAAGGAAAGGGCAGGGGAACAATATACATCCACATGAAGTGTGGTTGAAAAATCCTAGAGAGTCAATCCACTATGGCTTTTTTGTTGTATGTGTTTCGTGTGGGTTTGATTTGGGGTTTTTTTAGGAAGCCAAAAGGTCAATTTATGGCCAAGTTCTCCCTGTAACCTGTTCAAATCCAGACCATAACAATACAGAACTAACAAAATTCAGACCACCTCCAAGGTTCCCCTGTCACCAATACCAAACTGACTCGGTAAAAAGCAAAACATCTGTTGCGATAAACATCTAACATTCCTAAAAACTGGTCTGTTTTACATTGAAGTAGCCAGAACTTCTAACATTATCATCTTTATCTGTTTCCAGAAGAGCATATGATCAAGATTACTTGTCTTTCTCTCCCCTTCTATCCCCTCCCTTTTCTTTCTGGGAATATCTCTTCAGGATTCTTCATTAACCCATGAGCAAGTCAGATGTTTCATATGCAAGGATGGGGGGGGGAGGGAAATCAAATTAGCATTTTTCTTCTTTTTTTTTTCCCATTAGGTCATGCCTTGGAACATGTGTATTTTTAAAAGACCAACAGTCCTAACCAGCTACAACCAGTCATCTGCTTCAAAAGTCCTCTGAAAGAAGAGATAACATCATTCTAACAGAATAGGAAAAAGAAAAAAAAAAAAAACTTCAAATCCCACACCTAGAGTTTGGTTCCATTAATTATAAAGAAGGCTCTGAAATAAATTTCAGAGTAAAATTTAATTGTAAAATAAAAAAAAAAATTTAAGTCCAGGATGTGTAGAAATATGGTCTTAGCATTCTCCTGGATTTTAGAAATTTCTTGTGAAAATGAAAAAACCTAGGAGGGATCTTAGAGATCACAGAGAGGATCAAAGATTTAATACCAAGAAAATAGCCAGGACAACAGCAGCAATGTGAATAAGAAGAAAAAAGCTGATATAATTCATTTTAATGACCAAGTTTATTTTAAGGAAGAGATGAGAAAATTCATGCTATTTCCTTCATTGGGGAGGTGGGGTACTCCAGGTACTGAAGTCTGTATATAACATATTGATATATCTTACAGAATCTTTTTCCCCCTTTCTCTTCATCATTTTTCCCCCTGAGGCAATTGGGGTTAAGTGACTTGCCCAGGGTCACACAGCTAGGAAGTGTTAAGTGTCTGAGACCACATTTGAACTCAGGACCTCCTGACTTCAGGGCTGGTGCTCTCTCCACTGTGCTACCTTGCTACCCCTTTATCATTACAAGGAATGCCTTGCTTGGGAGATGGATTCAGAAATGGAGGTGTCATATATTGCATCTAGGTTATACTGTAACACATGTAATATGTATGGGATTGCCTGTCATCTAGGGGAGGGAGTAGAGGGAGGGAGGGGAAAATTTGGAAAAATGAACACAAGGGATAATGTTATAAAAAATTACTCATGCATATATACTGTCAAAAAATTTATAATTATAAAATTAATAAAAAGAAAAGAAATGGATGTGTAAGAACAAAAGGATAGCAATTATTTTTAAATATCTTGGATTTATTTCTTTCCTTATTTATTTATTATATTAATTTATCTGTGTACACAAAGTATTTCTGTGCCCTGAGCCCTCTTCCAGGAACTAAAAGATTTTCCAAAGCAAGAACTATTTTTTCTCACTGACATCCTCATTACTCAGCAAATACCAGTCACTTATTAACACTCATTGGGTTGGATTAACTGGCTGCCATACAAGGAAACTTTCAGAATGGATCCGAGATGCATAGTTAGCAACCTGAGGGAACTCACCATCTGAAAACTGATAGTAGTCCCCAACTGCCCACGGCAGGGAGCTAAGAAATTAAAGGGCCAACTTTGAGTTTCAGCTCTTGGTTAGTTTAAAAGCTGATTGGTTATACCCAAGTTCCAATGCTCACAGATTCTCTGAACAGGCAACTTGAACTTTATCTCCTTTAGTTGGTCTTAAAAGGTCTTTCTTTGCATTTCAAGGAAACTCAACCCACATCCTCCAGTCAAAAATTGAAATGAAAAACACAATACAATGTAGCTGAACAAAGTATAAACTACTTATAGGAAGAGACTGCGATAAATACATTGTTATTTGAATTGTGGTAAAGGGGACATTTTTCGCCAAGATCCTATAAGTATGTGTGAATGAGGATGGGGAAAAATTGCATCTTTATTTCAATAGAATGTTTCCTTTGTCACTATACGTCTTTTACGCATTTAAAGCCATTGTCATAAGAAGCAGTCCATTGACTTTAGCAGACTGCCAAAGAACCCATGGATTACACTGACAAACTATACTATGGCCCCGTGGTGTAGTTCCTGCAAATATCATCATGTACTAGGAGGAGCACTGAATAGAGTACTGGACTAGGGAGATACCAGTTCAAATTCAGCCTCAGACATTGTTTACTTGAATAAGTCTCTTTACCTCTGTCTGCAGTTTCCTCAAGTGCCTCAAAATAAAAATAGTAACAACTCCTACCTCCAAAGACTATTGTAAGGATCAAAACAAATAATATTTAAGTGCTTCGCACAGTGCCTGCTGGTATACAGTAGGTGCCCTATAATTGTTTATTCTCTTTCTTTCCTTTTCCTTGTCCTAACAACCCAAATGAGGCTCCCACAGAAGCCGAGTCACATGGGTAGTAATGGGGTATAGCTTGAACTTGAATGCAGATCTTTCTTACCTCCAAGATCTTGCCCTCTTGCCCTACTAGGAACAGTGTCCAGGGCCTCTCAAATTTCACACACATGCAAAGACAAAGCCAAGGTATCTCAACCAGAAAATAACCAGGGGCCAAAATGTGGCCTTGAAGCTAATTGCAGAGAAGGAAGAGTAAAAACAAGAATTTATTAAAAATCTACAGTGGATAAAACTTGCTAAGCACTTTGCAAATGTTATTTCATTCGGTCCTCATAATTATACAGGCAGGTTATGAGCATTATTCCCATTTTACAGCAGACAGAGGTTAAAGGACTTGCCAGGGTCAGTCAGCTGGTCACATTTGTGCTCATCCTGCTCACAGGACCATGTATTGGGAACCTGCTCTAAGAGGACTAATATCTAGGGCTACTAAAAGATGGCCTGCCTGTGCTCTGACCAGGGCAAAGACCAGCTCCAGACACAACATATGAGAAATGGCCCTGCTAGGGTCAAGAGCACGGAGACAAGGTCAGTGAGGAAGGCTGAAGGGCCTTAAGTTCCTGCCACATGTGAATCAGCTGAAACAAGTTTTGTTTTTTGGGTGTTTTTTTGTTTTGTTTTGTTTTTTAGCCCGGAGGAAAGAAGGTTCATGATGTCATAACTCCCACATGGAAGAGGACTGGTGTCCAGCTTGGTCTCAGAGGGCACAACAACAAGCTGCTGCAAAGAAGCCGATTTTGCGCAATGTCAAGAAAAGCTTCCTAACAATGGGAGCTATCCAAAAGGAGAACGAGCTATGCAAGCAAGAACTGGGTTTTCTTCCAGTGGCAAAGACTGAATTTGAATTCAGATCCTCTGACTTTAAACAGGATTGTTCTCTCCACTGTCCTAAACTGCCTCCCTTCCATCATGTTTCCTAAACAACGAGATCTGTACTAAATAAATCCTTTTACTCTTCTAGAGCACCACTAATTTCTCTCCAAAACTTGAGCTACTTGATTCACAAAACTAACACCTAGGGAGACAAAGTTCTTGGAACCCTGGAGGAAGAGAGAAATGGGGAGTAATTTGGGGGGAAAGGAAATGGGGAGTAATTTGAAGATTAAAAGAACACCAACATGGAGGGGCTATACCAGAAAGCCTCCCTTCCAACTACAGATCATTTATCCCAAAATCCAGTCTCCACCCCGGCTCCCCCATCCACCCACTCACCCACAAACCAGCTTTCACAGATTATATAAGCCATGGATTGCTTCTCCAAAGTTTCTGAGTCCACATTTCCTAGGGCCCCATTCATACTTACCAATGGCATCCCCACCCATCCTCACCTCGCCCAGCCGGCTTCCTCCAGCTTCCTCCTCTGGACTCTGCCCATAGCACACAAGGATCCAAGGTCTGGACCCTGTCCATGGCACATAAGGATCTGAGATTTCAGATCCAGAAAGGACCTCAAGGGGTTATGTGATCCAGACTCAGGGATACTTTCGAACAAGCAAGGTTATCACTCTGTCAATTTTTTAATGAAATAAACACAGAGTTCTAAGACTTTTTTTTTTAGATGAAGAATACTTTAGTATCTAAGGCTTTCTTTTCCATGATCTATATTTCTAATCATAGGATTTTTTTTTTAATTTTATTAACAACTTTTGTTTTTCCACCTCTCATTTCCAGCTACAGACTAGAACCCCACTCCTCCCTCATTCCTCCTCACCCAGCATTGAACTTCCCCTAGTAACAAAAGAAAACAGGCCAGGAAAAACGACCATTACAGTGACCTCGTTCACCAATGTATGCAATACTGGCTTTATAGCCTCTCTCCATGAGGAGTTTATAGACACATTCAGAGCAGGAAGGGGCTTTAGGCGTTCACCTAGTCCAGGGCTCTTTGTCTTTTTATGTCAAACATCCATTCAGTTGGAGAAACCTATGTCCTCCTCTTCAGAATCATGCTTTTAAATGCATAAAATAAAATACATAGAATTACAAAAAAAAAAAAAAATCAATTATGTTAAAATAAAAAATATTTTTCTTTCCTTATTCAATCATGGATCCCATCAAGAATCCTCAGTTTAGTCTAATTCTCTCCTTTGACAAATGAGAAAACTAAGAAGCCCAGAGAGGAAGTCATTTGACCAAGAGACCGAGAGTCATAAGTGGATTTGAAAGGCAGTCAGTTCAATCGGTCAAAATGCCACATTCTTCCCATTATAACAATCAATCAGTAGGCATTTCTCACCCCGCTGAACCCTCATGCATCCAACAAGTTCCTGCTACAAAAAGCTTAGGGATCCAAACTTGCCTCTTCCATTAGAGTTCCTTGAGAGCAGGTCTGTCTTTTGGGCTTTCTTCGTATTCCTAGCACTTAGCAGACAGTAGGCACTTAATAAATGCTTGTCAATTTGATGCAGGAGTCCTCCAGCAGATGCCTCTATATTTTGGCATGGGGAGGGGGGAGGACTAGAGAGATGATTGCTAAGAATCCCTGACAAATCTCATCGTCTGATCTCCAAAGTCTAAAAGCCTCTAATTTTCTAATTGCTCCTCAAGCCCGAGATCTCACCCCCTACAGCGACTTCTGAACCCGAAAGAACCAAAGCTTTCTCATTCTTGTCCCTGTCTTTGCACATGTTTTTTCTCAATTATCTCTATGGTCCCTTTCAATGTAAGCATTATATAATCCTTTAATTACATACACTGGAGGCCTTCCTGCGGTTCTTTTACTATTCTGTGGGCAAAAGTGCAGTGGTCAGTGAATCTCAGAGCTGGGAGGGATCTCTCCGGAAAGTCATCGAGCTCTATCCAGGCCTGAACAAGAATCCCCATTCTAACATATCTGATAAGTGGCCAGCTCAGAGCTCTAGTGTGAAGTCTCCAGCAAAGAGAAAGCTTCCAGTGTGCCTAGGTAGCCTGCTCCACTGTGGGACGGTTCTGAGGGACAGCAGCCTGATCCACTGTGAAACGGTTCTGAGGGACAGCAGTCTGATCCACCAAGGCAACACTGAGAGACAGCAGCCTAATCCACTGTGGGGTGGTTCTGAGGGACAGCAGTGTGATCCACTGAGGCAACCCTGAGAGACAGCAGCCTGCTCCACTGTGGGGTGGTTCTGAGGGACAGAAGCCTGATCCACCAAGGCAACACTGAGAGACAGCATCCTGATCCACTGTGGGACGGTTCTGAGGGACAGCAGCCTGATCCACTGAGGCAGCCCAAACACAGCTCACTCCACCGAGGCAGCCCTAAGGCACAGCAGCCTCCAGGAAGCTTTCCAGATATCCCTAGTAGCTATCCATTGCCTCCCTTGTGCTGTATTTCCTCACAGTTGTCATGTTCTGTTCTCCATCCAGACCCTTTATCTTACAAAACTTTCATTCTTTATTTACTTTGTCCTCTCCAAAGCCTAACACGATGCTGTGGACCCAGGAGACAACTACTAAATGTCTGCTGAATCAAATCTATCCAGTGGACTCCAGAAAGACAATTAACTCTGGTATCAGTAGACCTGGATTCAAATCCCACCTCTGAACGTCACCGAGTGTGACACTGGGGCACTCTCTCCATCTCTCATCAGTAACACGTTTCTCATCTGTAAAATGAGGTGATTGAGCAACATCATTTCCAGATTCAGAGCTATGATCTGCTAACTAGTTGGTCTCTGAAGGGCCCTGTCCAGCTCTAAATCCACAGTCATAATGGAATGATTTCCCAAGAAGAAAAGTTATCAGAATTTCATTCATTTGAACAAAGTAGATTTTCCAAGGTCAAAACATCAGATTTAGAACTGGGAGGGACCTCAGGAATCACATTGCCCAAGGTCTTGGGAATATCTTACAGATAAGGAAAATGGGATCCAGAGAGAAGGCAGGCCTTGGGATCAAAGAGCAGATATAGAGCAGGGAAGCTCTCGGACCATCTAGTACCGCCTCTTTATTTTGAACAATGAGGAAACTGAGTCTAGGAAAGTCTTATAGGTCTGAGGTCACATAAGTGTTTATGGCAGGGCCATTATTCCAATCCAGATCCATTGGAATCCTGGGATGTTTCTACAATCCAACTAGTTCTTAATAATAAAAATCATTCAATTTAAAACTTCCCCAAAAATTTACATTTATCTCACCTGTTTTGACATCTGCCTACCTAATCACTGGCATTTTTTTTTCCAGTGTAAGATGTTGAGTAGGGCTAATTATGAAAATCACATGTATTGTCTTCGGAGATTTAGTCACTGGTACAATTGAGAGTCCATCTCACCGACTTCCAGGCCCAGAACACAAAGGAAGCTGCAAATGGTACAACTAGCAATTCTTTGTGCACCAGCTGGTTCTGTGTGTCTGAGGATTGTCGCCCAAACGTTTTCTACGTCTGCCAAGACAAAGCGATCTCAGAAATCAAAATCTTTTCACTTGGAGTGCCGTCCCATAAGCCAACTTGGCGCCTGGTTCTGTGCTTCTATGCCTTATCTCCAATCCACAGTTCCTTTTTCCCTTTAACAAAAATACTCCTCTTTTAAACAATATGTGATATCGGGCACCAGGGGGTTCAAGTCACAAAACACAAAATTTATGGCTCCTTTTCTGCTCCTGTTTCACATACAAACACCACCCAAGCTCTAGCACCAGGGAGGCAGGATAGGGCTACACATTTGCAAGGACTACTTTCACCTCATTTAAGTGAAAAAAAAATTTTAAGTCAAGTCAATCTATTATTCCCAAACAAATCACATTTTTTCCCTGATTTTTTTTTAAAGTCTAATAAAAAAAAAAAAAATCATAGCAGATCTCTGGTCATTTAAAAATAAAAATGGAATTTCTGTGATTCTCAGGCCTTTTGAAAGCTTCCAAAAATGTTTATTTACCTAGAAAGTGAAAGGAGGCCCCAGCAAAGCCTGCAGCAGCTCCTGGTCCTGCAGCTGACTTCCAACCTGGGTGGATGGACTGTTTTTCTGAGCTGTTGCTGGCAGGGCCACTAAAGTAGATAAGGCCCCTTCCTGAACAATCCTTACCCACTGAGACACATCATCCCACAATCCCTCTCATCTCCCACAAGGGACCCAAAAAGGGACTTGGCCACTGGACGACTTAGGGGAGGAGGGATGCTCTATCAACCAATGGGAGCCAGGAGAAAAAGATTACCCTGGTAAATGTCGGTGCAAGGGGAATCAGATAAAAGGAATGAAGTGTGACTGGGAAGTGAATGGAAATTGTTAGCACTACTGTCTATCTACCCAGGTTACTTATACCTTCGGAAGCTAATAATTAATGTACAACAAGAAAATGTTATTTACACACATGTATTGTATCTAGGCTATATTGTAACACATGTAAAATGTATGGGATTGCCTGCCATGGGGGTGGGGGGTGAAGAGAGGGAGGGGATAATTTGGAAAAATGAATAAATTTAAAAAAAAAAAAAAAAAAAGGAATGAAGTGTGAAAGGAGAAAAGGTTTCCTTTTCATCAGGACAAGTCTTCAAGTGTAAAGACCTGCTGCTCTTCCTAAGATTAGAGATTTAGAGCTGGAAGGGACTCTGGGAGGTCTTGGAGTCCAGCCCCTTCTTTTTACAGATAAGAAAACTGAGGCACAGAGATTTAAGTTACTTGCCCAGGACTTATATAGCAAATAAGAGTCAGAGGCAGGATGGAAGTCCTTCTTTTAACACTTTAACCATCACACTACATTGGCTCTCTATTGGACAGTTACATATATATACATATATATATATATATATATATATATATATATATATATATATATATATATATATATATATATATATATATATATATATATATATATATATATATATATATATATATATATATATATATATGAGAGAGAGAGAGAGAGAGAAATAGTACCAGTAACAAAGGTAATTGATATTTAAACAGCACTTATAACTTAAAAAGAACTTTATATTTCATTTGACCATCATGATAATCCTCCTGGGGCAGCTGGATAGCACAGTGGATAGAGCACTGGCCCTGGAGTCAGGAGGACCTGAGTTCAAATGTAGCCTCAGATACAATATTTCCTAGGCAAGTCACTTAACCCGAATTGCCTCACAAAAAAAAAAAAAAAAAAAAAAAGGTAACCCTTCCTTTGGAGTCCCTGCATGCTACTCTTTGTTGAACATCCTATTATTCCTTATGTGTAAGAGTACTAGTTTTGGAGTTCTAAAATCTGGGATCAAATCTTGACTTTGTTTCCCATTACCTATCTGGCCTCTGGCAAGGCAGGTCAACAATAAAAAGTAATAGTAAAGGCAGCATGATGTTGTCCAGATTCCAAGACCAGCATTCTAGCCTCTACAACTGGGCAGGTCTCCTAAACTCTCAGACTCAGTTTCCTCATTTGTAAAAGGAATATAGCATCTGTATAATCAAGGATTTTGATGCAATAATGCATAGAAAAGTTTTGTGAACTTTAAAGTACTACATAAGAGCTGTTAACCACTGGAACATCACAACAGGGCATATTGTAAAGAATAAAGGAATCATATTTTGAGTGAACAGTTTAAATTTCTCCTTCCATAAAGCAAATGATTTTAAACCAGCCATTTCCCCTCTCTAGGCTTCAGTTAGCCCCGCCAAAAAATACAGGGCTGACAGAAAAGTATGTGCTGAGACTACTTTGGGAAAAGGAGGGCTTTTCTTTCATTCTTTAAGCTCCCCATGAGGAGGACTTTCCTGTCTGTCCCAGTGAAAACTAGAGTTAATTTAATTATTATCTGTGAATGAAAGGTTCTCCATCTCCAGCCTTCATTTAATTTGATTTGATTTGATTCAGGTCAAGGACTAACTCAGACACAGGCTAACTGTGTGAACCTGGGCAAGTCACTTCACCCTGTTTGTCTCAGTTTCCTCACCTATAAAATGAGCTGCAAAAGGAAATGACTAACCCCTCTACTATCTTTGCCAAGAAAACCCCAAATGGGGTCACAACGAATCAAAAGTAACTGAAAAATGATTAAAAAAAAAAACTTCCAACCACATCATCCTATTCCTCTTCTTTCAAGAAAGTGTCAGCTTTGATAATCATACCGCTCCTGTATCCTCAGTATCTTCTACCCACAACAGGAGGGTTGAAGGACAGAGACAAAAACTCCTCCTGAAGCTTCCATTTAAAGAGGGCTCCCAACCCCGGCCATTCTTCATTTCCCACCAACTGTACTCTAGGAGCTGGGAGTCCAGAATTATTTCTTCCCTCTCTCTTCCTTTTTTTCATGTGTTATCTTCTTCCCCCATTGGAAGATAAGTCCCCGAAAGATAGGGACAGTCTTTCCTTTTATTTGAATTCCCCAACACTTAGCAGAGTGCCTTTAATCAATATTTATTGACAGACTATCTTAGAATTAACGTTGAGCCCACCTACATCTATTCAATTAGTCACTCATTCAACCATCTTCTGTTAAGGACTTACTATACACAAAGTTTGGTGCCAGATGATGGGGAATATAAAAACATAAAGAAGGTCAGAGTGAGAAGAGATGGGGAGCAGCACCCCATCTCACTCCAGCCTCTCCCTCTCTTCTATCCAGTCCCCGTGCAGTTGCTAAAATAGTCTTCCCAAAGCACCAGATCCAATTCCTCACTCCCCTGCTCAGGAGAATATTCACAGTTCCCTGTGGCTTCTAAGATAAAACACCAACTCCTCAGGTGGGCATTAAAAACTCGTCCCAGCCTGACCCTAACTGACCTTTCCAGAGATGAGGGGGGAAAAAAGCCTTACAAGAGGCACTATCTGTACAGAGGATGGAGGTGGGGGGTAGTCCTCCCTCTGCTGCTTCTCTCCAATTAGTTCTGTCTAGAGCTGTTAGCAGGTTGTCTCCCCCATCAGACTGACAACCTTGAGAAATGAGACTTGCCTGTACCAAAAAATCTGGCATCATTATTTTATAAAATAGCTGCTCAATAAATGTTTGATGGGCCAGTTGGTGAGTGTAGAATTAGTCAGCGTCCCTCCCATCTTTAAATCTTTATTCTTATGACTGGCAAGTCAAAGTACCAGAGTTCTAGGGCAAGTTCTTGAGCGAGCCTCAACCACTCAGATTTATTTGTAAAATGAAGCAAATATCACCTATCAGTTTCCAAATTTCTTAGAATGAAGGGATTGTATAGGGTAACATTGGCAGTTTCATGCATCTAAAAAAAAAAAAAAAAAGTTTCTGGGATTCTAAATGATTTCTCCATGGCATCTCTAGCCCAATGCCATCCTTATCTCCTTTTCTACAGTTCCCAGGCACCAAGGATGAATCCGGGAGGGGAGGTAAAAGAGAGGAGATCCCTGAAATGTTCTCAAGGCTACAAGCTGGAGAACATGTCCCAGATAAAGCAGTGAGACTAGTCCCAATCTAGGCAACATTGGCAAGAAAAATGCCACTCGTCTATTTTGGTACAGCAGTTTAATCTCCCGTTTTGCTTTGTTTTAATAAAATATGTTATCTCATTTGCTCCTCCCAGAAACACTGTGACGTAGACAAAGATTACATAGTAAAAAAAGAGTCTAGGTTGGGATCCAAAGACATAGCTTTCTAGCCACGGCTCCATCTCCAGTTAGCCCTAGGACCTGATACAAATTATCATGAGATTTCAAAGGAGAAGTGTACTAGAGATCATTTAAGTCCAGGCTCTTAGATTTCATTGAAAAGTGAATTATCTTCCTAAAGATGAATGACAAATAGGATTTGAAATCAACTCCTTTGACCCCAAATCAAAGGGCTTGCCCTTATACCTTGGCTGTGTCCCCGCATTATAGGGAACTGAAGGTGAGAGCAGAGATCAGAGAATAACAGGTTTAGAGTTAGGAGAAACTCTATAATGTATATAATATACTAAAGGCCAAACTCCCTTATTTACAGGTAAGGAAACTGTGGCCCAGGAAATTTAAACTATAAGGATGTGGAGGGAAAAAAGATTTAGAAATTATCAAACTCACGAATGTTCTCATCTACCTAGAATCCCAAAATCACATCTACAAGATGCTAGGCTACAATTAGAAGGGCAGCTTAAAGAAGCAGGCCTAAAACAAGCCTGAATCTTCAACATCAGCACAAGAGTTTGAATATGTAACCAACCAGATCCAGGCCTTACTACTTTGGGACCAATGGATCACCAAAGGACTCTGGGAACAACAAAAAAATGAATAAAAGAGTCAGGTGCAGATTTATAAAATGTCTGAATCAGAGATTTGGGGAATACAGAACAATAGAAAATGTCCAAATCAATCAAGAAACTCCAAATAAAGTTTCTAAACTATCTGGCGTCTTCGAGCATAGAAAATGCATCTGCCCCGGAAAGGAATCACAGAATATAGATTTTCCAAGCTGAAAGGAAATGAGACATAGGATATCAGAGGCCGACAAGAACTTGGAACAAAGAAGCACCCACCTCCCTAGGTTGGTGTGCGCTACTTTGCAAACCTTAAAAGCATTAGCTATTTTTATTAACAGACTGAGCTAAAAAGGAACCTTCAAGTAGAATGTGGAAAGAGATGTAAAATTTTCTAAGACAAGACCTTCGAAAATAGAATGCTAAGCTGAAAGGTGTCACACTAGACCAGGGTCCATGGATTGATTCCAAGGGGTCCATGAACTTGATGAGGGGAAGGAAAAAAAATCTTGATTTTTCACACACTTCTAACTGAAATTTAGCATTTCCTTCAATTATGACTGTAGGCCAGAAACTGTTATTCTGAGAAAAGGTCACCAGACTACCCAAAGGGGCCCATGAGTCAAAAAAAGTCAAGAACCTCTGATCTAGACCACAAGCCCTTTTGTTTTGCAGAAAGAGCTACTGAGGGTAAGTGACAGAGGCTGGTCCAGGACCCACGTCTCCAGGCTTCCAGGCCAGTAATCTTTGCACAGCACTCCTGCCCATTCTAGCCCAAGTCCAAAAGACTCTTACCAACACACAAATCTGGGCTGTCACTTCTCCCCAGCTGCTTGGACCATCCACGAAGGTCCCCAAAAATTCCATCTGAATCCCGTAGCAGCCACCTGCACACAGAAAAGCTGGGATTCACGGAGGCTTAAAGGAAGTTCGAATCATCCCTGGGAGATGAAATCATCCTACCTGCTCCCAGAATTTCAAGCCAGTGTCAGAGGTCATCAAGGCAAGTGCCTAGTTTTGTTTTGTTTTGTTTTTTACAGAAAAGAAAACTGATTTCCACAAAGGTAAGCCAGGTAATGAGAGGCAAGGTCAAACCTGGATCCTCTGACTCTCCACTGAGGCTCTTTGCATTAGAATCTCAAAGTTGGAAAGAAATTGGAATCCAAGGAATACTCTTACAAGAATCCTTCTCTAGCAGACGCGAGGAAGGGTCACCCGTGAGGAAGAAGCTAAGTGACGCCTCTGCAAGCAGCTCGTTCCACTGTCCTTAGGCATCTGGTAGACATCTGTCTCTCAGAATCTTTGACCCAATCTCCTGGTTCTGCCTCTCGAGCCAAGCAGAACAAGGCTAATCCCTCTCCTTCCTGACAAGCTTTCATGTACTCACATCAGGAACCACAGAAGGGAAGCTTCCAGAGAAGTTGAGAAGGAATGGAAAAATAAGGTGGGATTTGGTCTTTGTCTTCAAGGGAATTGGAAGCTGAGAGGTGGGAATGAGGGGACCAAGCACGGAGGCCAGAGACAGAGTTCTAGTTCTCAAGTACAGCAAGCCGGTGCACCGAGCTCAGCAAGGTACTCCTCTATGTTACACCCGGATCAAATAGCGACTCCTCTGCTGGCTCTCCAAACCCTTCTAGAGCAGGCCTTTTTCCACCTTCCTGCCTTCTTAGACCTTATCCCGTCCAAATCCTCCGATCTGGTGACACTAAATTCCTGGCTGTCCCTTCCATGGGATATCCCCACACCTCTCCCTCTGCATCCCAGCCTCCTTCACAGCTCATTCTCCATTGGAGGTCATACCTGGTGTCCCCTTCTGAGATGACTTCATATTTACACCGTCTTAGACGTCACAAATTAACAGTGTCTCGTCTCCCTAAGGATGCAAGCTCCTTGAAAACAGAAACCATGCTTTGCCTTTCTTTGCATGGCCACTGCTTATTAAATGGTACATATTAAATGCCTGACTGACCGACTGACCTCCGTGCATCAAAGCTGAGGGTTCCTACGGGCTTAAGAGCTCTGCACTGGAAGTCAAAAGCCCTGGATCCCAGTAGCCAGCTGAGCTTCTCTACTCCCCACAATGAGCCAGAAGAGCCACTTAGCCCAGAAGAGCCAAGCGGGGGAGTTGGACAAGACATCACATTTGTTGTAAGAGAGACACGGTTTCCAATCCCACCAACATTCCCTCAACCTCAGTTTCTTCATCTGTAAAAATGGGGTAATAACAGCAGTCATCTTGTGGTCTTGTTGTGAAGGTCTCACACAAATAAGAAACAGTGCTGTGCAAACCCTCAAAAGCTCTATCAGCGCTCTCCCCATCATCATGACCAGGGGTTCTCAAACTACGGCCCGCAGGCCAGATGTGGCCCCCTGAGGACGCTTATTCAACCTGCCTGGTTATGGCAAATGGTCTGAGGGGCGGAGACAGTGTGAAGTTTTGGTTTTACTGTAGTCTGGACCTCCAACAGTCTGAGTTCAGTGAACTGGCCCCCTATTTAAAAAGTTTGAGGACCACTGATCATGACTATTGCTATTATTTCGGTCTGACCTTGAGGACTGCCTCTCTGGCCTCCAAGGCTGTTCCACGGTACACTGAGAGAAATGGATTCGAAGCCAGGCCCGGAGTGTGAATCCTGGCTCTGCAATGCACTCCATACTTTTAGCTTCAGGTAACTCCCCCAGCTGGGGTTGGATAACAGCCTTGCTTCCCTCTAAATCTAAGATGTTATGGTAACACCTTTAGACAGTTCCCAAATACTGGCCCAAATCCAGCTAAGTTCACAGGCAGCATTCACCCTAGACAAATCAAGGACAGCAGCAAATACTCAAATGCTGAGGGACCTCAAAGATTTACAAAGTGCTTCCTTCCTGAACACTCCCAAGGTAGGTTTCGATCACCATCCTCCCCATTTTACAGATGAGGAAACTAAGATTCTAGTGAGACTTTATCCCAGAGAAATATAGTTTCTCCATGGGACACAGAGAGAGTGTGTTAGATGCACTATCGGGATTATTGTGCACTATCCTCCTTGGCGTGGAAAGGGGCTGGATTTAGGAATGGATAACGGAATTCCAGTTCTGGCACTTAACTATGACTCCCAGCAGGTGCTTTCACTCACCTAAGCCTCAGTTTTCCTCATGTAAAAATAAGAGATCTGATCCCATAACTTCTCAGGGACTGTCTCTAAATCGATGATTCTAAAATCAGAATTTAAAATTAAAAAAAAAAAAAAAAAAAAAAAAAAAAAAAACCTTCTCTGAGAGTCAGTTTTCATACTCAGTGATTTCCCAGGTGCCTTCCAACTCTAAATAAATCTGTTCTCACATGACCTGCCCAAAGCAGAGAAGCATCAGAGTCAGAATCTGACAAAGATTGATGCAGAAATTAGTGAGGGACACTGAGTCACAAGGCATGGTTTTAATCCAGCCTGGCTACTTCTAGGCAAGTTACATCATAGCTGAAAGCCTCAGTCTCCTCATCTATAAAATAATAAGAATATTAACATTAATTAATAGGAATAATAAGAACTAAAGTATTCATTTCTCAGAGTGGATGTTACATTTTTCTTCAAATGTCGGTTATTTTTAGGATCATCATTATCAGTAGCTTCCAAAGCTCTTGCCAACAAGTCAAACCGCCTTTGGTTAGAAACGGATCCAAAACGTGCTGGGTGGAAGCACCGGCCATTGGCAAAGCTTCAGTTATTCACGCGTGAGAACACATGGTGTTCTTCAATCTAAGTTTCACAAAAATGACCCCTGAAGTCAGGTGCCAAATGATAAGGAACAGTCGAGTCCTGAAAGAAGATGAGGAAATAGACTTCCTTCCGAAAAGATGGAAAACTACCTTAGGAGTAATAAATGTCGAACGTGCTACCAAGAGTTCACTATTTCCATTTATTTTGTTAACTCTTCTTTTTTATTGAAAGAGACCAAGATACAAAGACATACATGGAGTGATGGAGACAAAGAAATGATTACAATCTAAAATCAGGAGGCATCAATAAGACTTTCTTTTAAATGCAGGCTTATTTAATAAACTCATATTTGTAAAGTACTCTATAAATCTCATTATTGTTGGTATGTCATCACTTAAAAGGGCACAAAACTCTTCCAAAGTGACTTAAACACTTGGAATCCCAGATCCAGAGTCGGTTGGCCATCCCCTCACTCAGACCCAAAGAATGGGTCAGAATAGAGCAGTAATGAACTGAACCAGCTACATCCAGGGAAAGAACTCTGGGAGATGACTATGAAGCGCTACATAGAATTCCCAGTCTCTCTATTTTTGTCCACCTGCATTTTTGATTTCCTTCACAGGCTAATTGTACACTATTTCAAAGTCTGATTCTTTTTGTACAGCAAAATAACCGTATGGACATGTATACATATATTGTATTTAATGTATACTTTAACATATTAAACATGTATTGGTCAACCTGCCATCTGGGGGGAGGAGGCGAAAAATTAGAACAAAAGATTTGGCAATTGTCAATGTTGTAAAATTACCCATGCCTATATCTGGTAAATAAAAACTATTAAATTTTTTTTAAACTATATATTATAAAAATTTAAAAGAGAGAGAGAAGGAATGGGTCAGGGTTGTCCATGACCCCACAAGAAGCAGGTATCAGAGGTGGGATTAGAACCAAAGTTCTCCCATTTATTCATGCTCCCTGGTAGTGACAAGCTCTTCCCCCAAGTGTGAGCAAGCACGCGTGTCAGCCATAAACACGACCTGCCAACATCCTGGTTAAGCAGTAATCCATAAAGGGTGGGAACCAGGAGATATCTCTGAGACAGGCAGGGATCTTGAGTCTATAAAGCTAACTCCAAGACTCAGAGAGAGAGAGAGAGAGAGAGAGAGAGAGAGAGAGAGAGAGAGAAGAGAGAGAGAGAGAGAGAGAGAGAGAGAGAGAGAGAGAGAGAGAGAGAGAGAGAGAGAGAGTGTGGTGTGTGTGTGTGTGTCCTACAGTTGTGGTGTGTGTGTAAACACCTCCTCTGTCCAAAAACAGGGGTGTCAAATGAAAACTAGGGGGAGGAGGATGGAGAAACCAATGGCCTCACAGATTTAAACAAGTTGGCCGGCTTTACTTCCCTATCTGAGGGTAGGAGCCTTTGCAGCCACCAGAGAACTCCCGTATAAAGGCAGAAAACTGATCGCAGCCCAACCAGCAGCCTCTTTCCCAGCCCCTACACTCCCTCTTCCTCCTCCAGTCAGTCTCTGGACAGAAGGTCTTTGAAAAGGACTCTGGACTGAGATGAAGGCACGGAGGGTGAGAGCCCCCATCCGAAGGAAGGGCCCTCACCAACTGGGCTTATTTACTCATCTTTCAGGGACGGAAGGTCCCCGAGGGGCCACACAACTCCACTGCTTCTGATCCCATTGCCAGCACCCAAAACCAAGCCCTAACTCACACAAGAATAGAATATTACTGGAAGAAATAGCCAAGCCTCGAGCACTCCAAGAATTCCAGGGTCCTTCCTCCCACTAACCCTGAGAGACAGGTAGGACAAAAATTATTAGAATAAGTATCTGAAGCTCAGAGAGATCAAAGAAACATCCCTAAGTCACCCAGCACATGTCAGAGGCAGAACTCTTAACTCCAAAACAGTATGAGTCACGCTGACTGTCCATATGGCAGTAGCCTCCAAATAGGTTTCTGCCCCTCACCCTCCCACAAAACCATCCTACTGCCAAACTCGTCTTAAAACAATGCTATCCTATCACTCTCCTGCTCAAAAGCCTTCCATGGTTCCCTACTGCCTAGTCTAGCATTCGAGACCTTCCACAGCTCATCCCAACCTCTCCGAACTCCCCACACCTCAAGGCAGTCCTGGTATCCCTAAAGAAGTTCAGCATTTTGTGTAAAGTCACATGGATAGAAGGCAACAGACACACATATTTAGCCTCCCATTTACACCAAAACTCCCCAAGTTTCTATAGGGCCCCCCAGAGGACAAAAGCAATCTATAGAGATAGTTAGAGTTGAGTTAGTGCAAAGAGAGACCCCATTTTACAGATGAGGCTCATGGGTATCCAATAGCTGAGCCCAGATTTTAACCTAAATTCTTTGACACAGCCAGCCTGTACACAACTACCACAATATCTAGTACACAGTAAGCACTTAATAAATGTTGACTAATTCTGGATCCTAATTATTTATTAATCACAAGCAATTGATCTTCTTTTTGTATCCCAAATACTCAGTATAGTGCCTGGCACAAAGGAAGTACTTAATAAATGCTTATTGAGTGATTCCTGCTACCCAGGAACCTCTCAAAATTCTCTTCATCCTTCAAGGCCCCACTTGAGTACTTAGCTGCCTCCCAGCCTCCTGCAGCCAAGATGCTCCTCCCCCACAGCATATATGGTCCATGCCCACTCAGGGGAATACCCCATCCCATGCTACCTGGACCTGCTTTGTGCAGAGAGCTTTATTCCCTAAGTATTGAGAGCTCATTAAGAGAGGACCAATGAGGACCCATGTCCTTCATTGGGAGGTGCTCTCAGCACCAAACCCAGCACCCCAGCTAAAGAAAGGCTTTGTCTAAAGAAGTAGTACCAAATTGTCACCGATAAAAGATGTAAAATCTTTCCTTACATCTCAAAAGGAGGAGCTCCCTTATTTAAAAGACTCCATCTGGAGTTAGAGGATCTGGATTCAAATCCCAGCCTCATCACTGATATATGACCCTGGGTAGTCTTACCTTCTAGGGACCTCAAGTTTCCTCATCTGTAAAATGGGGAAATCGAAATCAATAATGTCTGAAGTCCTTTTCAGGCCCTAATCTAACAACTGCTTTGATGTTCTGGAAGATTGGCGCTAAATAAGCACATTTTAAAGGCAAAATTCATTGGGAGACAGCAGATCTGGATTCAAATCTTCACTCTGTCATTTATGAGCTTCCGTTTTCTCCTTTGTAAAATTGGGAGAAGGAGGAAATGGGCTACAGGGCCTGCTCCAGTTCTAAATCTATGAGCTCTTCCATTCTGGAGCTTCCCTCTGTTATTAATCCTAATTTATCCATCTACAGTTTGAAGGGCAGTGTCGCCATCAGAGTGGGAGCTCCCTGAGGGCAGGGGCTGCCTTTGGCCTTTCTGTTTGCCCCAGCCCGGAGCAGTCTGGCACAGAGCCTGGCATGGAGCATGAACAAATGCCTGAATACTGACAGATGGAAATCTCCTCATCTAACTCCTTCCATCAACTCAAGCCTTCACCAAGCTTCTCTCAAGGGCAAAGAGGGGTGCTGGGTCCAGAGTACACAAAGACAAAATCTGCCCCCCTCAAAATGCTCACTTCCTACTGGAGGGGACTGACATATACACAGAAAAGTCCAAGGTAACTGCAGGAGGAAGGGACTAAAAGGAGGAGAGGGTCTGTGGAGAAGGGGTCACCAGAGCCGGGCCTTCAAGGAAGTAGGGGACCCCAAGAAATGCTCTATTGTGGAAAAAGCAAAGTCTGATGCAAGGAAGGGCAAAGGATGCCAACAGAAGGCAGGGAGGGAGAGGAAAGGGAGCCATTATGAGGAAGTCGCTAAATGCCCAGCTGAAGGCTTGGCATTTTACCCTTGAGACAATGGGGAGACTCTGAAGACATCAGAGTAGGAGAGGGGCGCTGTACAGACGGGGAAAGGAGGCTCCAGAAGCAGAGGAGGCCTGTCCAAGGTCAGGCAGGAAGGGAAGGAGCAGGCTCGAGCCACAAGCCAGGCTGGTGCCCCAGCCAGCATGCCAGTCTGGCTCATTGGCACTCGTATGATCTCAGGAGGTGGTGAAGGCCCACAGAGGCCAAGCTGTTCCTGGCACTATTCTGGGGCTCCCGGGGCCCAGCAGGCTGGTGCATGTGGAAGCTTAAACCACAAGAGGGTGTTATCAGGTGTCGTGACACCTTCTCCGAGTATTTGTTTTAAACCCACAAGCCGTGAATGGGGAGTCACAAATACAGGGCAGCCCAAAGGGCTCTGAGGCAGCCCCTCTGGCCCGCTTGGCACTCAGGAAAGTTCAGAACCCGATTTCCATGTGGCTCGGGCTCACCCGGACACAAGCCTCCTCTGCAATCAAAACAACTTCTTAAAAGCCATCCTCAGCTGACCAGGCTGCTCTGTTTGTCAAAACACGGCAAAGCAGCCTTCCTGAAAAAACCTCAGTGAGCAAACCCCAGCTGGCCACAGTCTGTGATTCATAGCTACAAAAACACAGAGACAGAGAGAGGCAGAGACAGAGACTGAAAGAGACAGAGAGAGATACAGAAACAGAGAAATAGAGGTAGAGACATAAAGAGGCCCAGAGGTAGAGGCAGAGACACAGAGACACAGAGAGAGAATGACTAAGAGAGACACAGAGAGAGAAAGACTAAGAGTCACAGAGAGAAACTGAGACTAAGAGACACCGATGTAAAGAGAGAAAAAGGGAGGTAAGAGCAGCGACTCTCTGAGCATCCCTTTTCTGCCTGAGTTAGGACACAGATACCGAGTGGCCCAAGAGCCTCAGCCCATGCTGTGCCAATATGAGAGCTGAAAGAGAATACCGAGCAAAGAAACCTGAGTTTGGCTCCCTGCACTTCCACTCTCATGCCACGTGACCTTGAACAGGAAGCTCCAGCTTCATGGACCCTAGTTTTCCCATTTGGTAGAGCAGGTGGAGTTGGGGATCTCAAACACCTCCAAAAAGCTGGCTTGAGTCTCAGCCTCCTAGGATAAATTACTAGGAAAATCATTTAGACAATGGTCTTTAAGATGGCAGCCTCATGGACCTCTCAACTCCAGGCCGTCTTACAGACCAGTGTCTAAGTAATCTTCCTTAAGCACACTTCTGACCAATCAGTTCCAGAGGCTTCCTATTTGTTACCTCCAGGATCAAATACAGAGTCCCCTGTTTAGCTTTTAAAGTCCTACGTGGCCCAGCCCCAACATGCCTTTCCAGTCTCGTTGTGTATCACTCCCCTTTTCCTGCTCTGAGAATTGGTCAAACTGGTCTCCTCTCTGTTCTTCGCATACAACATCACCTCCCATCTCTGTCTTTGCCTCATGTCTAGCTAGAATCCATTCCCTCCTGACATCTGCCTCAAACTCACTCTTTTCCTTTAGGATCCAACTCAAACACCATCTTCTACATACAGCCTTTCTGGATCCTCCCCAACACTAATGCCTTCCCTCCTAAATTACCTTCTTGTGTGTATATTCAAGCTACATAACATATATGGCTTTTTATTTCTTGTCTCCCACAGAATATAAGTTCCCTGTGGCTAGGACTTATTTCCCTCACCGTACTCCTCCCAAGTACCTGGAACAGAGATGGACAAAGAGGGGGCAATTAATAAATACTCAACTGACTCTCAGCTCACACTGTGTGCAAAGGGCAATTGTGGGGCCACATGGAGACCCACAGACTTTGGGTCAAGAAATCCTGGTGGAAATAAGCCTCCTGTGTGACCCTCAGCTCAGTCTCAGTTTCCTCTTCCATGAGATCAGGATAAATATAGTTCCTTCCTCACAGGGTTGTTGTGAGGAGCAAACAAGATAGATAGTAGAAGAAAAGCACTTCACAAGTTTTAAAGTGATACATGAACATAGGTTATTATATTATCGTTATTTTTATTGAATTTTAAATTTTTATTATATTTATTATTGTTATAGTTTTATTATTTATTTTCCAAACATAAGCAAGGATAATTTTTCACCATTGACCCTTGCAAAATCTTGTGTTCCAATTTCCCCCACTTCCCCCACCCCCTTCCCTAGATGGCAAGTAATCCAATATATTATTATTAAGGGTTATTCTAGTTCTAACATTTTTATGTTCTAAGGCTTCTCTCACCTCTGACACTCCATGTTTTAAGGTCCCTCCCAGCTCTGACATTCCATGTTCTAAGGTCCCTCCCACCTCTGACATTCCATGTTCTAAGGTCCCTCCCACCTCTGACACTCCATGTTCTAAGGTCCCTCCCACCTCTGACACTCTATGTTCTAAGGTCCCTCCCACCTCTGACATTCCATGTTCTAAGGCCCCTCCCAGCTCTGGCATCCCATGTTCTAAGGTCCCTCCCAGCTCTGACATTCCATGTTCTAAGGTCCCTCCCACCTCTGACATTCCATGTTCTAAGGCCCCTCCCAGCTCTGGCATCCCATGTTCTAAGGTTCCTCCCACCTCTGACAGTCCATGTTCTAAGGTCCCTCCCACCTCTGACATTCCATGTTCTAAGGTCCCTGCCAGCTCTGACATTCCATGTTCTAAGGTTCCTCCCACCTCTGACAGTCCATGTTCTAAGGTCCCTCCCACCTCTGACATTCCATGTTCTAAGGTCCCTGCCAGCTCTGACATTCCATGTTCTAAGGTCCCTCCCAGCTCTGACAGTCCATGTTCTAAGGTCCCTCCCAGCTCTGACAGTCCATGTTCTAAGGTCCCTCCCACCTCTGACACTCCATGTTCTAAGGTCCCCCTTAGCCTTAACATCCTATAAACACAGGATTTTCCTATTCCTGGTTCCTACTGCAACAAGCAAACTTATCTCACTGTCTATGAATTGCTTTCTCTCCCCTGCATGGATTGGGACAGTTCCCCTCCCCTTGCCACGTGAGAAGCTCCCTCTTGCAGAGCCCTACAGACATGCCCTGCTGGAGAGCTTTGTAAGTCCCCCAAACAGAGACCTAGTGGAATCCCCACTCATGAACAGAAAATAAGTCCTTCAAGAACTAACTCAGGAGCAAAGAAGTCAAGGAACACCACGAGTCACCCGTGACAGACTGAAAGCCTGCGCCCGTCTAGCACTCCCTATTAAAAAAAGGTGAAAAAGATCAGCAAGTTGGGCGGGCAAGGACCACACTTATTTTCTAGATCCAAACTATCCGCTGACATCTAGAGACCCACAGAGTGACAATCATATAAAGGAAAACAGAAAAATGACACTGAACACGGTGTAATTTCAATGACCAAGTTTGGCCCTGAAAAAAAAAAAAGAAAGAAAGAAAAGGAGAGAATGCATCATCCTCCCTTCTTGCAGAGACGGGAGCTTGTGGGTGTAGAACATTTCATATTCTATCAGATACAGTTGACATTTCGGTTGTTTTTGCTACACTACTTCCCTTCCCCCATCTTTGTTAGAATAGTTGGTTCACTGGAACGGGGAGGGGGAGGGGCAGAGGCAGAAATTAAAATGTGGTCACTATTTTATATAGTCTGAGAAACACTAGATATGGCAATAATAGAAAGAGGGAATAGTCACAAAGAGGAAAAAATGATTACTTTTTGCAAATAATATCAAGTCTTCAAGAGTGCTAAAGATTCAATGAAAAGTTAACTGAAATATCTTCAGCAAAGGATCAGGGGAAAAAAATAACAAACCTACAAAATAAGCAGCCTTTCTGCATATTAACAATGTAACTCAGCCAGAAGAGATAGAAAGAGAAATTGTATTCCAAAGAACTACACAATGCATAAAAGATCTCAGAGTACACCTGGCAAGACCAGAAAGGAATACAACTACAAAACTCTCTCTGCAGAAATAGAAACAAGCATGTATTTTGTATTTGGTGATGATAAATGTTCATGTTTGGGCTATGTCAATATATGAATAACAATATCACTTAAATTAAAATACTTATTGCCATACCAAAATATCAACAAATTACTTTATATATTATTATTATTATTTATTTTATATATATATTATTATTATTATTTATTACTACTCATAGAGTCAGAAAAATAATGAAACTAATCTAGAGGAACAAAAATCTCAAGGGAGTTAATAGCAAAAATGGGAAAGAAGAGGGCCTAGGAGTATCAGATCTCAAACTATACTACAATGCAATAATCATCAAAATGATTTGATGCTGGTTAAGAAATTTAAAAAGTCAATCAGTGGGACAGATTATGTACACTAACTGTATAATCAAATGAACACGATAGACTAATGGTTGATAAACCCCTCATTACCAAGGTAACTCACTATCTGACAAAAACATTTAAGAAAACTGAAAAGTAGAGCAGAAACTAGATGTAAACCAAAATCTTCCAAAATTTACCACAGTAACTTCCAAATGGGTACATGACCCAGATATTAAAGGTCATATCATAAACAGAGGAACAGTCAAAGAAATACCATTCTCAACTATATATAAAGTTATTAGCCAAATTAGAAATATGGAGACTCTAAAAGTTGATTTTTAAAAAGAGATCATTTTGATTTCATAAAATTAAAAAAGGCTTATATATAAACAATCAATGCAGCTAAAATTGGAAAAGAAATAATTAACTGAAAATTATATTTACAGCAAATGTCTCTGACAAAGTTCTGATATCCAAAATATATACAGAACTGATTCACATGTATAAGAACAAAAGCCATTCCTCAATAGACAAATAATCAGAGCATAAGAACAGGCTGTTGTCAAAAGAAGACCCTAAGGAATCAACAACTATATGCAAAAGAAGTCTCCAATAAAAAAAAAAAAATGCAAATTCTAATTCTAAAGTCTTACCTTATATCTATTAGACTGGCAAAGAAGACAAAAAAGGAAAATAAAATTTGTTGATGGAGTTGTGAGATGACAGAGATAATAATGCTCTATTGGCTAAGTTATAAATTGACCCAAACATTCTGGAAAGCAACTTGGACCCAGACACTATTGTATTCTATTAGTGATCATTATTAGTGATCATCCTATTAGTCATCATGCACACCAAAAAAATAAAAGGAAGAGCAAAAGGATACACATATACAAAAATATTTATAGTAGTATATAAAAATATTTGTTGTATATATATATATATATATATTTATATATGCAAAAATATTTTTCACTTATTATATTCAAAGAGCTAGAAACAAAGTAGGTACCCATCGATTGGGGGATGAAAAAATTACAAATGTTTACAATACATTATAATTTTATTTTGCTGTAAGAAATGACCAAAAGGGTGGAGCCATCGAAACAAGAGCATTTATAAAGACAGCTGCAGAGTTAGAACAATTTATACAATGGTTACAGTTATAGAGAAAAACAACTTTGAAAGACCAAAGGTTTTGGATCAAAGTAATGTCCAATCCAGAGAACCAATGACAAAACATGTTTTCCACCTTGTGCCATACAGTATGTTATGAACTAGATGTACAAAGCCAAATTTTCAGACACAGACAAGTAGATTTATCCTGCTTGATTGGTTGAGTTGTTAGAAAAGAAGGTTGGTGAGTTGTTTTTTTGGGAGAGGAGGCAGAATTATTTACAACCCTCACTTAAAAAAAAAAAAAAAAAAAAAAAAACGAAGCACCAATGAATCATTTAATGAAGATGTACTTGAAAAGATCAGAATATGTTCAGAGAGCAACAAAGATAAATGAGATTGAGTTGAGACAGCAGATCTCCTCCCAGAGAGCAATCGGCAGTTTCTGGAGACAACAGAACATTACAAGAAACAGAAAACTAATATCCTGAACTAAGTATTCACCTTTTAAAAAGTTGCTGTGGTAATGAAATTTCCAATTTAATATATAATCACATGTTCTGTTCTTCTTTGTATATGAAAACACATGTTCATATTTGTTAATGTTTGTCAAGGTCAAATTTTTTCTCAAAGGAAAAATAAATTTCTTTTAAGGAAACAAAGGTATATTTTTTTAAAGGCACCAATAAATTTCTTAAGGAGTATCAGAACTAGAAAGAAACTTAGAATAGAAAACATAGATAAGATAGAACATAAAACGGAAGAGCTGGAAGACGCTTTACAAAACATTGAGTCCAACCATCTAAATGGGAAAAATAAATAATCTCTTAAATGATTTCTCCAAAATCACTTTATCACATTAGCAAAGGAAGACCAAGGGCTAGAACCCAGAGCAGAACTCCTTACTCCCAAACCAGTGCTCCTATCCATAAACTCCACAGCTAGTTCAGTTGGGTGGAGTATTAGACAAATAAAATACCAGATTAGATAATACTGACAGCTAGAATTTATAGAGATCTTTAGGTTTGCAAAGTATTTAACATATATATTTGATATTTACATATTCACATTTTTACATATATATTTGATATTTGTTCTACACTCACATTGATCCCCACAGCAAGCACTATTATTATATCCCCGTTTTACAGATAAGGAAACTGAGGCAAACAGGTTAAGTGACTTGCCCAGGTTCACATAGCCAATAAATGTCTGAGGCAGGATGTGACTTCAGTCTTTCTGAATCCAACTCCATTTTTTGTACTGAGCTGAGACAGGCAAAGGAGAGCTCCAGATAAAGAGTGCTAGGAAAATTTGAGGAGAGAAATAACACTTGTAGGAGGGGGAAGGGTGAGGGAAGAGCCTGAATAAAGGAAGGAATCAAGGAGGAAGTGGCAGCAGAACTGGGCAACAGTATCTCTTGGCCACATTTGACCACATGGAACTTGAAATAATTAACCCTATCGGTTGTGGACTCTTTTTCTCTGAATGTTGCACCCATGCTATTTATAGTGAGTTTCACTATTCTGTATCTGGAAGGGTCCTTCTAACTAACTAACTAGTCAACTCCCCAATTTTAAAAATGAGTGAAGTGAGACCCAAAGAGTGGGAGGGATTTGCTCCAGATCACACAGCCAGATAATACGGAAGGATCCTAAATTAGAAGCCGGAAGGGCGCCGAGTCCCCTTGTCATAGAAGGGACCTCAGATCCGGAGATGGGACACAACCTGCCAAGAGCCACAAAGGCAATAAACAACAGAGTTGGTATGAGAACCCAGGATCCCTGCTCCCCACCCAGGGTTCCTGCCATGTTACCACAGGGCCTGCCCACCTCTTCCAAAGAGATGAATCTCTGAAAAGTTCCTGACAAAGAGAACTTTTGTAAATCACATCCCGGTTTCCCTGAGGACCGGCTTCCAGCCTCATTATCCCAAGTCTTTTTATCTTCACATCTTTCCTCCATTGATCTTCAGCTGGCAGAAGCATCTAAAGCTTTGACTTTGTTTCTCTGCCCAGGCCTCTCTGACAAACAGCTAATGATCTCGAAACACTTAAATACACTCCAGGGAGGCGCTATAGGAAGCAAATGTGTGGATAATGTCTTTCTGATGGGAACTCCTAGAGCAGAGCCCTCCTGCCTCTCCTGAAGCATTCAGCACTCCCCTGATGGCCAGTACTTATAGCCCCTCTCCCCAAAGCCCCCCCAAGTCCAAAGGCATTCAATTAATATTTATGGAATGAATTAATCTTCCCCATTACTTATTCTTTATAAGGAACAACCATCCTTATGACATATAGGATATAGAATGAAGAAAAGAAACTAGTATTTATTAAATGCCTACTATGTGCTAAAGGTTTTACAAATACTATTGCACCTGATCCTGGCAACAATCATGGGAGATAGATGCTATTATTTATTACCCTTTTCCACAGTTGCAGAAACTGAGACAGAGAAAAGTTAAATGACTTGCCCAGGATCACATAACTATGAGTTAAATATCAGAAATATCATTTGAACTGAAGTTCTTGACTCCAGGGCCAGTGCCTCTAATAAAACTTAATTTTTAAAAAGGAATCTCAGTGGGCCAGCTATATGACATAGTGGATAAAGCAACCGTGTTGGAATCAGGACCCAAGTTCAAATCCAAGCTCAGACATTTAACACTAACTGGCTGGGTGACCTTTTGGCAACTGTGTAGAGACTGAATTGGAGACTAAGAGGATGGCTCCATGGAAACGTATCCACATAACTATGAATATGAATGTACAGTTAATTACTATAAAAAATTAAACTTGATATTTATAAATGTATTTTTTATGTGGTTGTGTGATCTTGGGAAAACTACTTCCCTCCTGGAGCCCTGGTATCCTCACCTGTAAAATGTAGTTGCACCCTCCCATAATCCCATTTTTCCAAGAAGGCAAAGCTTTTGAACTCGAGACTGCTGAGCCAGCCACATGGCACACTAAATAGGGCATCGATATGGTGAGCCCTGTAAGAAAGAGATTACAGGTCAAAGTTCCCATCCCAATCACAGTGGGATCAAGTCTGCAATGCCAGCCTGGGAGAGCTGGGGAAAAGCTGTCTTTAAAAAATAATAATAATAAAATAAAATGGGAGTATTTAACCGTAGCATCTCTTGGGTTCCTTCCAGGTCTAACATTTCTGTTCTAGGGTTCCTCCCAACTCTATCATTCTAGGTTTTAAAGTCACAGAATAACAGTCTTGGGCTTAGAAGGCACCTCAGAAACCATTTCCAACTCATTCAATTTGGGGTAATTAATATTCCTAAGCACAAGTTTGATCATGTCATTCCTCTGCTCAGGAAATGTCAGTGACTCCCTACTACCTCTAAAATAAATATGAACTTCTTTCTTTAGCATTTAAATTTCTTCCTAAAGCTTACTGCCAATGTGACCTTGCAAATTCCTAACCTCTCTGAACCTACTTCATTTGTAAAAAAAGGAAGTGGATTATATGGTGAACAAGTTTCTTTCTACCTCTAGAGCTATGATCTGGACCAGAGATTTAATCCTAACCTATCTTTCCAGACTTTTTCTTATTGCTTCCTCCCCCACCCATCACATCCTCGTATGACATGGACTACTTACTATGGCAACACATGTTGAGCCACCTCCCAATTTTGCCTAGGCTGGAAATGTTCTTTCTTCTCACCTACACCTCTTAGCCAGTCTCCTCCAAAAGGCCCTACCATCAGTAACTTGAAATACATTTAGTCAGCAGGATGATTTCAGCTTGGCCTGAAGAGAGTTACATGAACTGATGCTGAGAGAAGAGAGCAGAACCAGGAGATCATTGTACAAGGCAACAGCAAGATTATTCGATGATCATTCTGATGGACGGAGCTCTTTTCCACATTGAGATGATTCAGGCCAGTTCCAATGGTTCTATGATGAAAAGAGCCATCTGCACCCAGAGAGAGGACCATTTGGACGGAGTTGGGATCATAACATAATATTTTCACTTTATTGTTGTTGTTTGCTTGCATTTTGTTTTCTTTCTCATTTTTTTCTTTTGATCCGATTTTTTCTTGTACAGCATGATATTTGTGGAAATATGTATAGAAGAATCGCACATGTTTAACATATAGGGACATAGGGGAGGAGGTGGAAGAAGGGAGGGAGAAAAAAATTTGGAACATAAGGTTTTGCAAGGGTGAATGTTGAAAATTATCTATGCATGTGTTTTGAAAATAAAAAGCTTTGATAAAAAAATCCTACTGTGAAAAAAGAAAAAAAATATATCATCTAGTTTAAATGTGGTTATCTACTGCATTGTATTTCCCATTGGAACATGGGCTCATTAGAAAAAAGGAGAAACTGCAGCAGATGGCAGCCATATTAGTCAATACTGTATTAGACTATTTAAGTAACTAGACAGTGTAAGATTGGAATATTGCTGTGTTCTAGAAATGAGGAATTGTTAGATTTTTTAAAATATGGAAAGACGAGAATGTATGAAGGATAGAGAAATAAGGGACAAACAAATGTAGCAGACCTTACATAGATGTATGTAAATGTACATGTGTGTGATTATAGATATAGAGGGGGTGTTGTGGGGGGGTTGTGGGGGAGTATGTGTAACCATGCTTGATTGTAGCCTGGATGGGAGGGGAAGAAAGAATAAAGTAAAAAGTATACGGCAGAGAAAAAGAGAAAACCTTCAAGAAAGTAGACAGCTCTGAACACAATGCGTATGTAGTATTTATTATATAGGCTTACTTGAAATGAAAATTTATTATTTCATATTTTGAATCCTCTCATATTCTGCTGTGTACATGGCAACGTTTTTCTTTTTTTTCTATTTAACTTTTAAATAAATAAATGGAAAAAGAAGAAGAAAGGAAGAGGAGGTGGAAAAAGGAAGGAGAAGAAAAGAGGAGGAGGAGGAGAAAGGAAAGAGAAGAAGAAAGGAAGGAGAAGAAGAAAGGAGGGAGAAAAGAAGGAGGGAAGAAGAGGGAGAAAAAGAGAGAAGGAGAAAAAGGAGGAGAAAGAGAAAGACTGTTCCTCCTTATAATCCCAATGCTTTGGTTAGTGTCTGGCACATAGTAGGTACTACTAAATTGAATTGAGGAATGGTAAGTAGGAGGCAAGAAAGAAAATTCTAAACATAAACAGCTCCCAGATCCATCCATGAATGAAGCCATATCGTGGGTCAGAGTTGGAGCTGAAGATGCCCCAGATGTCATGTACAAATGGGAAAACTAAGGCCCAAACAGTAAAGCTCTTGCCCAAGAGTACCACAGGACTTAACCTTCTGACCCAACCTTGGCATTCTCTCCGGCTACTTCACACTGGGCTCATCAGCCAATGAGGCTCTGAGAAGAGGAAAGTAATTGTCCTAGGTTTGAATCCTGGTGTCAACACTGTAAACTGTGTGACCAAGGACAAATCACTTCATCCCTCAGTTTTCCCATGTGTAAGACAGGAGTGATAGATATTATACTACTTCCCAAAAGTGTTGAGAGAAAAGTCTTTTGTACTCTGCAACTGGTGTCCTGGAAAGGACAACTGTCATCCATCCATTCAACAAGGATTTATTATTCAATAAATATTTTTAATTAAAGCTTCTTATTTTCAAAATATATACATGGATAATTTTCCATATTCACCCTTACAAAACCATAGTGTTCTAATTTTTTTCCCTCCCTTCCCTCTACCTCCTCCCTTAGACAGCAAGTGATCCAATATATGTTAAACAAGTGCAATTCTTCTATATACATTTCCACAAATATCATCAATAAGTACTTAAGCACCTACTATGTGTCCAGCACAGTCTCTGGGCATCCAGAGACCAAAAAAAAAAAAAAAAAATACTCGATACTTTAAAGAACTTACATGGAGGAGGGGGGAAAAAAAGGGGGAAGAAGTAGAAGATAAGAGGGAAAGAAAGGGGAAAGAAAAATGGAAGGGAGGAGGGGGAGGAGATACCACTTGGAGACAGGAAAACCCAGGCTCAACCATACCAAATTGCTTACCTTCTCAATAAGAGGGGATTGGGGAAGGGAGGAGAGAGAGAGAGAAGAGGGATATATGAAACTCAAAGATATTTTTTAAATTGTTTTTACATGTATTTGGAGGAATAAAATGACAATTTTTTAAAGCCTGAGTTCAAGACCTACCACTAACCACTTATTAATTTCATCAACATCTCATATCACAATAACCTCTCAGTGGCCCCAAGGCAATTCTCAGAGATTAAAATTTAGATTCAGGATTTGCAAGTTGACAAGAATCTCCCCACAATTTCCTATATAACATAATCACAGATCTGGACTTTTCTTTCTATTATATTGTATTTTGCTATATTATATTACATTATATTATATTATATTATATTATATTATATTATATTATATTATATTATATTATATTATATTATATTATATTATATTATATTATATTATATTATATTATATTATATTATATTATATTAATTATATTATATTATAGTAATGTCTGACATTTAAGGGCCTCTTATTCTACCTTCTAAGAAAGCATGTCTTGAAGAATACAGAGAAGCAAGGGAATACTTATCAGAACTGTTCCAAAAGGAAGAAAGGAGACAATACATAAGGCTACAGATGGAAGGACCAACAACAAAAATGAATGTGTTGTCATTAGAATGCTCAAGTTTAGTAGATGAAGAAATGAGAAAATGGACTCTCTTTCCTACTTTGAGAAGGCAGGAGACTATGGGTAGGGAATGCTGCATTACCATCAGACTCAACTGATGTTGCTTAGTTTTGCTGGACTTTTTCCTCCTTCTCTTTTTTATTCTTTGTGATAAAGATGGCTCTCTGGATAGGGAAAGGAGGAGAGAGAGAGAGAGAGATCTGGAAATTCAAATAATGTACAAACTAAAAGATAGGGGTAAAAATTAGTTTCCCACTCTAAAATACAGAGTATACCTGTCTTCTTTTTCTCTCCTCAAAAATCATTTAAGTAACCCCCATCAGATTCCTCGGCAAATCCTGTTTTCTAATCCATAAAACAGGAACAACATAGTCCACTTTGAGGCAACATGAGAGAAAATTCTCTTAGCACCATGCTATCCAATCCAGTTAAGTGCCAAGATCAACGCTACTATAGAAACAGATGAGAAAGTAGGCAAGGCCTCTCTCAGCCTCCTGTTTCCAACAATTAAAACCAAGACTTCTTTATTTTTTTTTTTTTTTTTAAGGTTCTAAAATAACGCCTCTCGGCCTTCAGTAGAAAAATCCAAAGAAAAACACCAGGCCTGATCATAAGAGTGGGAATGCTCCAGGATTAAAATTTGGGGGGAGGGGGGAAGAAGGACATGAAAGCCCCTTAGCTTGACTCTCTGGCTCCTTTCTCATCAGTCCCAGAACTCTAGAAGCACTTTGAGCTTAAGGGGATCAGGATAACATCACAACATTATTATGGACTCTCTTCCAATAGAAAGGCTACTACAAACTTCACTTTACAGATAAGGAGAGTAAAATGCAGGGACTCACAGGCAAGTAAGGACCCAAGGAAGGCTTCTGATCCCAGACCTTGGGCTCCTTCCACACTTCCCACCAATATCTCAGTCCAGAAACAGGAGTTTTTAACAGGGGACTGTGGGTAGTTTTCAGAATATCATGAATTTGCAAGAGGAAAGGGAAAGTGGTCAGGGGAATGACATTTTACTTCCATTAATCTTTCACTGAAATTTAATTTAGTAAAAACCTGATTCTGAGAAGGGGTCCATAGGTCCCCGCCCCGCCAAGACAACTGGCCAGGCCCGTGCCATCCACACAAACATTACTAAGCCTGGACTTTAGCTCAGGAGGTTCTGAAATTCAAGGGCTTCATTCTAAGCACCTCTGGGCAGCATGCTCTGCTGCTCAATATTGACAATGAGGATTACTGGTATGACTAATGAAAATAAAATATTGTTTGCCTCCTCTCAGAAACAGCAGCAGAGTACAGCTTCCCTCTAGAAGGGAGGAGGAAAAGTGGAACTGAAAATTATTTGCATTGTTAAAATTAGATATTTTTTTGTGGGAGCCAATTCTGTTTAGCTTTGAGAATTTTTTTTTCTAATTCACTTTTACTCCCCCCCCCCAACCAAGCCCAGAAATTTACATAGCATGGAAATTCTTTGACAATGGGAAGGGTGTAGCTGTCATTAATGAGGAAGTACATAACAGATTTCCTATCTCAGCAGTTTGGGTCCATAGCAGAACTAGAGGGGCGACAGAGAGATGTTTAGAAATTTGGATGCAAGCCATGCTTGGGAGGAGGGAAAAGGGTCCCCAGGCCCGGAACACCTAGTTTCGCTGCCTAGAGGACTAAGTTTTAATTTAGGGACCCTCTCTAACTTCTTCTCTCAAGCCCCTTAATTGTACTTTGGAAATAAGAATTAAACTGTTGTAAAATCATGAAGCAAGTATCAGATATTGGGGGAAAATGAACTGTTAAAGACCTGGCTTTGAAGCTTAACTGTTCTTTAACAGCTGAACAACTTTGGCCAACGCTGTCAACACTCAAAGCTTCCCCTTACTACTTGAATGACTTTGGGCAAGTCATGACCTCCAGCTCTGGGTCTCAGTTTCTTTCTCTATAAAATAAGGCAAGGAGTAAGGAGGAACTGGATGCTGTGGTGTCTAAAAGTCTTTCTGGCTAAGGAGATCTGTCCTCCATAATAATAATGACTAATATTTCTAAAGCCAGCATACCAAAGTGCCCATCTCTTCCCTCTTTGCTTTAAGAAGCCTTCTTATTCTAAAACTAATGAGCCCTGAATTCAGGAGGACCCGAGTTCAAATCTGGTCTCAGACACTTAACACTTCCTAGCTGTGTGACCCTGGGCAAGTCACTTAACCACAGCCTCAGAAAATAAACAAACAAACAAACAAATAAATAAATAAATAAATAAATGAACAATAAAATAAAATAAAACTAATGACAAAGAACCTCAGGATCTGAGACGCTGGCTGATCCAACCCTCAAGTCAACAAAACCTTAGGAGATAGGGCACTGGTTTCCAAATCACCAGAGGAGCTCTCTTAGCACAAATATACACAGACAGCCTAGAAATGGGGGTTAGGATTACACACTTACTGGAGGTTTGGCCCTGAGGGAGTCATTTAACTTCTCAACACCCCAAGAAAAGCTCTCAGACAGTAATAGTGCAGTAGAAGGGAAGGAAAGAAGATTGAATGAGTATTTAATTGAGCAAACATTGTGTCAAAACCAGATTAAAAAGTAGCAAGGTCTCACCTCAGTTACAAAGCAACAAATTTAAGTGACCCCCAAGTTACAGAACAGAGTGGGTTACAATGATGCATCAGAAACAGGAATTCAATTGGATGGAGAGGTAGAACCAGGAAGAACTGGGTTCCTATCCTGCCTCTGACACATACTGGCTATCTGACTTCCTTGGGTTATAGGAAACGCTCCAATTCTGTAAATTACAGAGAAGGGACTGGTCTACACTGATAGAAAGAGCTTCCTCCCCTAGTCTCGCCTAGTCACAGGGTCCCAGTCTAATCCCTTTGAAATCCCACATTTACACACATCATTCCAGGAATCAAACAACAAAACTGATAATTTGTCACTTATCCATTTGTTTGTCTAAATGTACTTTTGAGTATAAAACTAATGAAGCAAAAAAAAAAAAAAAGACAACAAAGAAGTGGACCCATCTTTGTAAGAGGGAGTTTCCCAGTTCCCACTCTGGGAGATGGGGGAAGGGGTGGAATATGTCTGGCCCTGCTACATTTTCTGAAAGACTGGGAAGGGATGGAAGATGAAAAAAAAAAAAAAAGCAATCTTGTAAGCTTTGACACGTTGCCGAAGGCCTTACACATGAAACCAGAGCAAGGGGACAAAAATGTTCAGTGAATGGGTGGAGTTTGAGCTATCCTAACCAACATCCCCATGTTGGAATTATCTCTGACCATCTTTCCTCCTCCAAAAAGGAAAATGAGATGCTAGGTTTTCACATGGCTTTTCTGGGCCTACTGCACACTGACCCCACTGCCCTCTGGGCAAACAGAACCATGCCCACTCCAGGAAGTTTCACCAGTTGCATCGTCACCAGCCACTGATAGGCTGCCTCATACAGTCTGAGCATCCTAAACAGATGCATTCTGGGGAGTAGTTGGGGGAGATTTTTCCCAGTACCCTAGGTAGCTCTCTTTCCTAGAACATTTCAATTATTCAGTTTGCAAAAATAATTTCATGAAACCTTAGCACACAGGAGGCTTAATAAACAACAGTTGAGGTGATATGAAAGGGTTAGGCAGAAGAGAAAGTGGATCACAAATGCAAAAAGCTCAAGATTTGGTTTTTTAAAAAGACAACCTGGATTTTGGGAATTTTTAAGGTTTTGTTTTGTTTTGTTTTGTTTTAATTTCTAATTTAATAATCAGCCTGGCATAAAAGTGGAAGAGCCTGGAAGCAGGAAGACCTGAAGTCAGTGAGATACCTTGGAAGGGACTCTGAAATCAGGGGACGAGAAAGCAAATCCCTCCCCTCTAACCTTCAGCAAGTGGTTTAACCTCATAAGGCCTCTATATTTTCCTCTGTAAATTGGGGGAAAGCAGAAGCAGGGGAGAATTAGATGGAAATTCCCTCTAAGCTATGATCTATCTATAATCCTCAGACACATATTGCTTGTGTAAACATAAGCAAGTCTCGGTGTCCCACGAAACTACTTGAGACTTACATAATAACAGAGTTGCCCATCTTTACGAGAGGGGATCTCCCAGAGTTGCCACACAACAATTTTTCAAACTAAAGGAAAATATAGGTCTTGTTTCTTTAAGAAAAAAAAAAAAGGATTAATAATTGCTTCATCTAGTCCATCCGCTTTCTACACATGAGAGAACTGAAGCTCGATGGGCTTTACAGCATGGCATGTCCAAGGTCATACAAGAAGTAAGCAGCAAAGGCTAAGTCCAAGATTTCAAAGCTGGTGCTATTTCCACTGCTGCTGCTTATTATGAACAAAGAGAAAATTTCTAAGGGAGGCATCCAGATTTGGAGGCAAAGGAACTGAATTCAAATCTTAGCTATCTTGATGACTATCTTCATGAGAACATGACTGAAATGGAGCACTAAATTCAAAGCTAGGAAGATAGTCTGAAACCATCTACTACTAGCTGTGTGACCACATTACTTCTAAACCTCCCTTTCTCCATCTGTAAAATGGGATACTAGAGGGCACAGTGGATAGAGTGCTGAGCCTAAAGTTAGGAAGACTCATCATCCTGAGTGTGAATATGGCCTGAGACATTTGCTGTGTGGCCCTGGACAAGTCACTTAACCCTGTTTCTGTCAATTCCTCATCTGTAAAATGAGTAAATAGAAAAGCATTCTAATGTCTTTGCAAGAAAACCTCTCTTGGGGTCACAAAGAGATGGATATGACTTAACAACCATAATTCAAGGATGATAATAGCCAATTACCTCACAGAGTTATTCTGAAGATCAGATGAGATAATATATAGGAAGTATATAAATATATATAAAGTTTTATGTAGCTATCAACTGTGATTCTCATAACTACTTCCTTGGAAAAAGCTCTGTCCTCTCTCTCTGAGTCTGTTTCTTCATCTGTAAATTGAAAATATTGAACTAGAAACTAGATAATCTACAAGACCTTTTCCAGGTCTAAACCTATGAGAATATGAACTACAAAAGAAGGAAATGTCTGATCATCAGGTGGTAACGTCAAAGAAGGAAGAATAGGGCAAGAAAAGTTTACCCAAGAGATTGAACTCATTGAATCAAAACCGAGCTCAGCAATCCAGGCAGCTGTGGTGGAAAAAAAATCTGTATGGGTGCCTCTTTCTTGCTTCTCTCCCAAAGTTTTGTCTCTGCCAGGAGTTTAATCAACGTTCACTGAAATGAAAAGGATTCTTCCTTCCCTTAAGACTCATCTCCCCACATCTACCAAACCCCCAGGAGAAGCTGATCAGTCAGCCGACTGAATCCTGAGTATAGCAACAGCTTCTCCCAACTAGAAACAGAACAACCAAGTGCCACTTTACTGTTGTTCAGTCATTTTTCAGTCACGCCAACTCTACGTGCCCTCTTTTGGGACTTTCTTGGCAAAGATACTATAGGGGGTTGCCATTTCCTTCTCCTGCTCATTTTGCAGATGAGGAAAACTAGGGAAACAAGGTTAACTGACTTGCCCAAGATCACACAGCTGCTAAGTGTCTAAGGCCAGATTTGAACTTAGGAAGTTTTCGTAACTTCAGGGCTAGAATTCTATCCACTGTGTCAGCTCACTAGCTACCTTTAAGTACCACCTAGATTGCTTCATTCAACGAATATTTATTAAGCCCCTATATTCCAAGTGTCAGGAATATGACAAAATCATCCCTGACCTCAAGATGTTTGCCTTTTATTGGAGGGAGCATGATGTCCTCAAGTGACATGTCCAATGGTTTCACTCTCATTTGAAGTAGAGGTTGGGGGGATGATTATACCCTTCAGAGTTCTAAAATGGTAACCCTGAGGGTCTGTAGTTTCTACTTCAGAAGTTCAAAATCCCCTTTCTATTATGCTCCTCAATAGCATTCGGTACAACTGGATTACAGATTACAACTGAATGCAACTTTAGTGATTGAACCCAAACTATACCCAAAGGGTCAAACTGTGCATCTCCTTTGATCCAACAGTGTCACTACTGGGCCTGTATCCCAAAGTGATCATAAAAGAATGGAAAGGACCTACATGTGCAAAAATGTTTGTGGCAGCCTTTTTTATAGTGGCAAAGAACTGGAAACTGAGTGGATGGCCAACAATTGGGGAACGAATGACTGAAAAAGTTATGGCATATGGAAATGATGAGCAGGGTGATTTCAGAAAAGCCTGGAAAGACTTACATGACTTGATATTGAGTGAAGTGAGCAGAACCAGAACCAGTAAAAGCAAGAATATGTGATGATTAACTAAGATAAACTCAATTCTCCTCAGCCATGCAATGATCCAAGACAATTCCAATACGCTTGGGATAGAAAATGCCATCCAAACCCAAAGAGAGAACTATGAAGACTGAATGTGGATCAAAGCATAATATTTTTATCCTTCTTTTTTGGGGGGAGGCTTTTTTTTCTCCTGGTTTTTTTTTTCCCTTTTAGTCTGTTTTTTATCGTACAATATGACAAATATGAAAATGTGTTTAAAATGATTATACTTTACAACCTATATATCAGATAGCTTGCTGTCTTGGGGAAAGGAGAGATAAAGAAGGGAAAGAGAAAAAAATCAGGACATGAAATTTTATAAAAATGAATGTTGAAAACTATCTTTACATGTATTTTAAAAAATAAAACATTGTTGAGAAAAAATTCAAAAGGGGGGAAAAAAGAAATTAAATCTTTTTATAGACTTTTACAGATTATACAGATTTACAGATAAAACAGAAGCTTGGATTAGATAAGTGACTTGCCCAAGATTACAGAGAGATTAACTGGCAAACCAAAATTCAACTCCAATCAAACATTTCTGCTGTGTCCTTTCCACTGGGCAATGTAGAAAATGAAATACAAAATGTATATAAGTAACTTCCAGGAAGCTCTTAATGGGTTCTTAATAACTGAGCAGTAAATTTAATTGAACTTAACTTGATGGTAGTGTTGAATGGGAGGAGGAAACTAACTTATTAATCAAAAGGCACAGTGAGATAGCAGAAAGAGCTGGGAAGGGGGGGGAACAAGAAGCCTTCCGGATCTAGCCCAGTAATTCCCAGAAGGAGGATACTAGCAAGTGGAGGAGTCAAGGTAACTTTCCTATTGGAGCAGGCATTTGAGCTAAACTTGAAAAAGAAGTTGGGGATTCTATTCTGTATTCCAGACCTAAGAGGGACAACAGCTTGAGCAAAAGCAAACCTTCCCACAATAGCCAGCAATCCAGTTTGGCTGGCCCATGGACTGCAAACCCAGTTAGTGTTATGAATTAAGCTTGAAAAGTTAAACTAGTCAGACTTTGAAGGAGTATAAAAGCCAAATATAGAGATTGTAATCTCTCCTAGAGACAATGGAGAACCAGTGGAGCCTCTTAGAACAAGGTGGTAGTAACCTGGGCAGATCTGTTCTTTTTTTATTATTATTCCCTTTGGGAAGGATCATGTTGGAGAGAAAGGGCAAAGGCAGGTGAAGAGAATAAGCAAAACCTGGCCTTGCTCAGGACTCCCCCCACCTTCATTTGGACCCTTACAAGGCAATCCACTCTAGGCAATCGAGAGCTTACTGAAGACCTGACTGTACTTGGTGGAGATGGTTTTCTCCACAACAAACTACAAAGAGAACACCAACTTTCAGTTGTTGAAAAGATTTTAATCTCACTTCCAAATAGCCTGAACTATCCACACCTGTTTTTAGATCCAGCTAAGTGGACTATCTGCCCTTGGTTTCATTTCCCTCTGCCTCAGTTTCCCCTTCTGTGCAAATGCCCCACCCCGCATGATTTTCTGGCTCTGTTACAAGGATGCTATGAAAGAATTCGGTTTTGCAAGATTCAAGGCAGCTAAAAATTGGGAAAACTGGTCAAATAACTGAAGACACTTGTGGCTTGCACCTTTCCCTCCCAAAGTTCCCAAAAGCAGCTTGGATTGTGCCTCAATCTCCTTCTACAAATGAGGAAACAAGACCAGAGGGACATAGCCCATAGTTTCCCGGGGAAGGCAGGACTAACAATTATCCCTCTTCCTTATTCCAGTGCTCTTTCCACTACTTTCAATGTTATGATTAATAAGTAAATGGCCCCATCCAACACCAGCATCAAGTAAAGTACTAAGTTTTTAAGAGTCCCCTGTGCCCCAGACTATTATGCTGGACAATAAGGGAAAGCCTATGGCAAGTTTTGCTGAGAGTAGGTCCCAGACTCCACACAAATATGCAATTTCAGGGCTCCATTCAAGATCTAACCAAGACATGGGGAAAGACCTTTGGCAAGGACAAATTGTATCGCCCCTAGATGCATTTAGAAATGGTTTTGAATGAACTGTTGGTGTTAAGACATTAGTCTTCATCCACAGCTTCTCTTTTTTCCAGGCTGGGAACGACTCAGATCCTCAGCTCACAAGGAGCGAGTCACTGAGAACACTTCTGTCCTAGGAGGGTCAGCTGATTTTTTTTTTTTTTGAAGGCTTCATTCCTTCCAAACCTCCTCGCTTCCTTCTGTGGGAAAACACTTAAATATAGTCGAAAAGCCTTTTCTGGCTTGGGGGAAGCTCAGCCGGGGGGATGGTTCCATGTCAATTACAGTGTCCGGGCTTTCCCGGGAGCAGCGCCCTGTCCTGGCCTGTCAGATGCCCCCCACGGAAAAAGCCGGACTAGCTCCAATCTCGGGGCAAGCACGAGCACGGAGACCAGCACGGTCGCCGCTGCCGGAACCAGATGGGATCCGTTTCAGGAAAATGAATGGGGGTGGGGGGCGGTTTAGAAGAGGGGCAGGGGAAGGACACAGCGCAGGTCCTGAAAAATAAGGATAGTCCAGCTCATCCCCGGCCCCCGAATGAATGACCCTTACAATAGAAACCTGTGGGATGCTAACTCCTGGCCCAGCTGTCCCCGCGACCACCGGCCCAAGCCCCAATCCCGAGAGCCCACGTCAGCCGCGGGATGCTACCCCCGGTCCGCATCGCCTCCCTCCTTTCCTCCGCCTGCCCCCCACCCCTCGAGGGCCCCCCGCAGGTGGGGAGCCCCGTCTCCTCGGGGTCTAGACTGAAGTAGGAGACCTCGGTGGGGGCCCGGGAGGGAGCCCCCGGGCCACGCCAGGTCTGGCGGAGGAAGCGCAGAGCTCGGCGCGGCCCGGGCCTGGGCGCCACCGGAATGCCGCAGGTGGGGCGCCGGAGCAGGTGCAGGTGGGACCCGCCTCCCGAGGGAGGAGGGGGCCGGGACGCCCGAGCCGCCCTCCTCCCCCTCCTCCCCGGGTCCCCCCGGCCCAGCCGCCGCGGCCTCCGCCCCCCCCCCCCACTCCACCGCCCCCAGCCCCAGGCTCACCTGGCCGAAGCCGAGCAGGAGCAGCCCCAGGCGCAGAAGGAGGCAGAGCCGAGGCTGCGCCCCCGCCTCCCGGCGGAACAAGCCCGGGAGCGGCGCGGCGCGGCGGGGGCCCCGGAGCGGCCGCTTCGGCGGCAGCAGCCCGGGCTCCGGGGGCAGCGGCCGGGGGGGCCGGGGCCGAGGCCGCCGCCGCCGCCGCCGCCTCCACGTCCTCCGCCTCTTCTCCGCTCCGCCCGCCCCGGGCTTCCCCGGGGCCATGGCAGCGGCGGCGGCCACCGGCAGCCTGGGTTTCGGGCGGGCGGGAGCAGCCCCGCGTCCCTCGGCGGAGGCGGCGGCGGCGGCGGCCAGGAGGGCTTCCACGGGGCGGAGCGAGCGGCGCCCACCCCCCCGAGCTGCAGCGGCGCGGTGGCGGCGGCCAGGCTCGGGCGGCTCGGGCTCCCGCTGCCGACTCCACGCGTCCCGTGGCTCGGGCTCCGACTGCTCGGGTTCCGGCTCGCGCTCGGGCTCCGGTGGCTCCGGAGGCTCCCGCGGCTCGGGCTCCCTGCCGCCGCCGCCGCCGGGAGAAGCCAGCCCCCTCCCTTCCCCCCCTCCCCCTCTGAATATTCATCGCTTCCTCCCTCCCTCCCTCCCTCCCTCCCTCCCTCAGTCCGTCCCTCCCCCTCCCTCTCGGGGCTGGGCTCGCGCGCCGGCCTCCCCTCCCCTCTCCTCCCCTCGGAGACGGGGACCTCCCCAGCCCCAGCCCACTGCTGCTGCCGCAGCCCCCGCCTCCGCCGCCGCCTCGGGTGCGGGGCAGCCGCGAGCCCGCCCGCCCGCCAGCCTCTCCCCCCTCCCCTCGGCTGGGGGAGGAAGCGCCCCCCTTCTCCTCCCACTCTCACCCCAACAAAAGCCCTCCCACATTCCTGGGGCTCCGCGGACCGAACTCTCGTCCCTGCGGCTTAACCGCGGGCAGACCGGGAGCTGGCCCAATCGCGGGCGGAGCGGCCCCAACCTTTCCGTTTCGTTCGGCCTTTGTGCCCCCACACCCACTTAGCGCCATACCTGGCCCTTGGGTGCTTTAATAAATGTTCGTTGAATGAATGAACCCCTCCCTCTTCTCCACCTCCCCCCCACCCAACCCCCCAGCACCAAACCCCGGACTTCGGTTTGAAACAGATTTGGGGGTTCTTTGACTCAGAATTTACTTCATAGATGGGGGGGGGGGTGCTCTGTCTCAATTTATTAACAACGTGGGAGTCATTCATTCTTTCGGCAGCCCTTCAGCAGGTGCTAGGCACCGGGAGCATCTGAGCTTTCAAAAACCCGGAGGGGGAAAAAAAGTTAAGTCCCTCCCTGGCTTCAAGGAGTTTACTCTCTAAAGGAAGAGATTAGGTGTACAAACAAACTCGGTATTCGTCAGCCTTGGAATGAGGGAACGATCCCCGATTAAAGATTTGTAGGGACAATTTCACTTTCTCTTTTTTTTTTTTTTCTCCATCCGCTGGAGTGTGTGAGCTTTCCTGGCGAGAGTTTTTCTCACCCTCCTCACATTTTCCTAGAGCACCTTCTACGTCTTTTTATCTCGATCACTTTTTATCTCATATTACATAAAACTGGTGTACGAATACCGAGACAGCCCCCCCCTTTCTGCCATCCCCCACTCCCCACCCCCGGACCGTAGGTTTCTGGAGATCGGAGACTTCTAGTTTTGTCTCGGGAACCCCTGAGCAAAATATTGAAGACTTTCTTGGGAGCTTAATAAATGTTTGTTGAAATTTACATGACAATAGGGATATGCTGGAATATCGGCGGAGATTGGGCACTTTAGCTTTAAGAAGAAGCTTGCCCTGCCAGACAGAAGTTATTAATCCCCTGCTATGTGACAGGCACTAGAAATACGCAGACAAAAAAAGAAATCTTTCCTTTCCTCGCGTAGCTTAAGTTCTATCAGGACATGGCAGATACAGCCAGTGTTAGTTTGTATTGCTTAACTGTTGGGAGTGGTCTCATAGGGCATTGATATCGATGTAAAAAAAAAAAAAAAATCAATAAAACATTTTAAAGTGAACTCTTAAATTCAGTTTAATTCGAGAAGCATTTATTAAATACAATTTGAATTGGAAACACACACACACACACACACACACACACACACACACACACACACACACACACACACACACACACCAGTACAAAACCCTCTCTAAAGCTTAGTAATTCTTATATTCCACAGAAGTGAATCGTCAGCCTCCCAATCTCCCTTTCTCCTGCTATGAAATATAGCTTGTGTTGTTTTGGGGGGGTTTACCCCCTAAACATTCCTGGGTGTTATCTTGGATTGTAAAAGTAACTTGAGAAAAGTTCTGTGAGATCTGAATGCTTCAGAGACCTGAAAGAACTGGAATAAATAAAAATACTTTTATAGGTTTAAAACAGGGTACCTTAAGCTTTTTTGTCACAGCCCCCTTTGGCAGTCTGGTAAAATCTGTGAGCCTGTCCAGAATAACCATTTTTTTTTTTTTTTTAACTCATAAGAAATACTAACTTTCAGTTAGAGGTTGTTTAAAAATCAAGATTTTTTTTTTTTACATCCAAGTTCTTGAATTCCCTGAAATCAATCTATAAACCCCAGGGTAAGACCTCCTGCTTTAGAGAATTTAGAGCAAAGAGGCCTCAGAATAGCATAGGAAGACATGAACTAATGAGAAGTGAAGAAAAAGACAATACATCAATGTAAATGGAAAGAACAAGAACCAAATAGTCAACACTGAATGCTGTGAAATTATGGTAACCAAGCTTAGCTCCCTGGAAAAGCAAAGAGAATCTTTTTCTCTTCCCTTTGCAGAGATGGAGAACTATGAATATAGAATGTTGAATATGATCCTTGTTTTGGTTGATATGTTAATTAATATCGTTCGTTAATTTTTTTGTTTTGCTTTTGGGGGGGGGTTAATTTTTTAATTATTTTTTAAATTATTTGTTCTAAGGAATGGATGTCTGGAAAGGGGGAAGAAAGAGACTGAATGGCAGATGATGTGAAAACAAAATATCCCAAAAACTTTTAAAGGACCTCGGAGGTTATCTTCTCATTTCACAGATAAGAAAGCTTCAACTTAGAGTGGGAAAATAGCTTGCCCAAGGTCACACTGAATGATTGAAGAAATGAAAAAATAAAAATAAAAACCTATTAAGTGCCAAACACTCAACCAAGTACTGGGAATACTTTGTTGCCGTAGAGGCTGAGGTTGATATTCACCCTTCCTTCTCAAAGTCTACCAAAGGCAGGATGTCAGTGAATTAGAAATACAAAAACAAACCCCAGCCCTGCCCTCAAGGAGCTAACAACCTACTGAAGGAAAATGCCACTTATAGAAGAACTAAATTGGGAGAGGGAGGAGTGTAAGCAGGATTTTGGTTGGCCTGGAATTGATGTGGCAGGAGTAGAATTAGAGTTCAAATGTGCAAAGGAGGAAGAGAAGGGGGGGGGGGGGGGTTCAGATTAGGATTCAAACTCAGATCAAACAATCATAGGATTCTAGATTTAGAGCTGGCAAAGACCATCTGGCCCAAACCCCTCATTTTGCAGATGAGCAAACAGTTGACAGGCCCAAGGTTATAAAACGAAACTGAAGTGGAATGTGAACCCATGTTCTTTAATGGCAAATCAGTACTTTTAAGGAATGTACTAGAAGCTTCCCCAGGAAGGAAAGGCTTTCATTTTTTTGTCTTTGTACCTTCAGCACCTAAAACAGTGTCTGGCACCTAGTAGGAACTTAATAATGACAGGCTTGTTGACTTGACTTGATCACAGAATGCAGGGTTAGAAGGGACATCAGAGATCAACTAGTCCCTTTCATATCTGAATAGGAAACCCTTCCTCAACAACCTTACTCCCAAGACTTCAGTGTCAACATCTGAAAATAGGCTCTTTGCCTTTCCCCCAAACCTTCTTGGTCCCCTGTCTCAGCTCCTGAAGTAAAACTTTGACATCAGTGTAATGCTCTCATCTTCCTGGGTGACATATCATGTTTGTGTAAACAGGGAATTTCTTCACTGAAAACTCACAAACAAACCCCAAGAAATCCTCTCTATTAAACGAAGAGTTGTGCAACCATTCATCAGTTCTATTTACTTTAGGGGTTGGACTAGAAGGCCACTGAGGTCCCTTCCATTCCTCAAATTCTGGGAATTATGGGAAGCTGAAGAAAAACTCTACCTAGCATGCTTTAGGATGAATGACATATTATTGTATTGCATAAGAAGGAAGCTGGTCCATACAAAGTAGCATCTTTCCATCTACTTTATGAATTTATTTGGGTATATGCTACTAGAAGCCAATCCACTATATGAAAATCCATTTTTATCATGAATACCTTTGGAAGAACTCTGACTAGGTATCTTGGCACCTGAGTCAAACATATAAAAGGGGGTCCTTAAATCAACTTGATAATTAGTGATATAAAAATAATATGATGCTCTGAAGATTAATTCAGTTGAATGGGAGAAAACACACAATGACAAAGACCCAGTAGGGGAGACCCTGGAACACCAAGATTTAAGGCAGGAGAGAGATCATCTTGGGGCAGGAATAGAGAATAGCTTCCACATGGAGGGAGGCCTACAGTTGGAGGAGAAGTAAATTTGCCATTTGGTGCCTTCTCATTCAAATGAATTACAATCAAGGGAAGTTAAATGGCATAATAGACAGAGCACTGGACTTGGAGTCGGGAATACCTTAGTCTGAATCTTGCCTCCAGGCACTAACTGTGTGACCCTGGTTGAAGCACTTAACCTCTTTCAGCCTCAGTTTCTTCACTTGTAAAATAAGGATAATAATAGAAATTAACTCACAGTTGGTGTGAGAAATAAATTATATAAATACATAAAGTGATTTCAAATCTTAAAATAGCATATAATTGTTAGCTATTGCTATTATTACAAAAGGCACTTGGTGTTCTAAAAAAATGCTTATTGGATTGAACTGATTATTCTTGCTAAATAGATACCTAACTACAAGGTTTGGGCAAACTCTTTGGAGGGCCTTAGGATCAGTCAGAGTCCCGATCAATCAAAGTCTTTGATCTTTAGGGGGAGAAATGAAGGAGGTAGGCAAGCTTGCCAAAGATGTATCCTGGATTCTGGAGTTTGGAGTTTCCAGCCTCTTTCCTCCTCATTCCTGCAGCCAAGTGACCCTGACCTCTCTCCCTCAACCCTCTAATCCTTGCCTAGGATTACCTCACCATCACACATTCAGCAAGCACCAATTGTCAGGAGAGCTATCACATTACCACATCATCTACATATGTGCTTATAGAGCCATTATTTCACATCCAATAGATAATTAGCATGAAGTGCTCTGCTGTCTGATTCAAATACACCTTTTCAGAGTTTCAGCCCTCTACATCTAACCTCCATTATTTTTCTGCAACTAATGGACTGCAAGAGCTTGCAGAAAGTAAATGTAGCATTTCTTTCATTGTTCAACCTTTCAAAATTATCATTTTAATGTTCTGCACTCTCTAAATTTGGGTGCCCTAAGCAAAGTTCTGTGGACCCCACCTTCGTTACAGCTCTGTATATTTGTTCAAATATAGCCCATGCTCTTATTTCCCAACCTGACTTGCTCCAAATTAAGCTGTGAACAATTGCAAAACTGTTGTTTCTATAACACTCTTAGGCTTTCCAAATGCTTCCTTCATAGCAACCCTGTGAATAAATACATCCTAGAATTGCAAGTGTGAATGAAACCTTTCTATCGAAAATAAAAGAAATATCAAGGGGAAGAAGAGAAAAACAACCATCATTTACAATAAACATTTTAATATGGTCATTTTATAGAATGATTTTGAAAGCATGCAAATATATATTTCTTCTTTTCATTCTGGGATCTTTTGGAGGGTGCAGTTTATGTTCAGAACAATAAAATGATAATAATAGCTAATAGGTGTATCTGCTCAGTCTCTCACAACTCTATACAATAGTTTGTTCAGTAGTATTAACCCTTTCTTACCAGTGCAGAAATTGTGGTCAGGAAGAATAAGTACTTGGTGAGTACTAAGTGTCAGTCTGAAATCCAGGACTTTCCACAATACCACCCTCCCTGTCCCAAGCACAAAGAGAAATTAGCAATCAGTCAACAAACGTTTGATAAATTTACTTCAGAATCTGGCACTATGCCAGACACTGAGAATACAAAGATAAGGGAAAGTTCCCTGCCCTCAAGGAACTTATTTTTGGGGGGGGGAGGAAGAGTGGAGAAGAGATGGGTGAATTTTACATATGACCATAAACAACTTAACATAACAATGTAAGGGTACTTAAGTTTAGGGCCACTAGGTGCAAGGTGAAGCCTAGAATCCGGAAGCCTCAAGTTCAAATTTGGCCTCAGACATTTATTTTGGACTAGTTCTTTAACTCTGGCTCAGTCTTTTCATCTGAAAAATGATCTGGAGAAGGAAATGGCAAACCACTCAAGTATCCTTGCCAAGAATAACCCCAAATAGGGTCACAAAGAATGAGACATAACTGAACAACAACAAATATCTAAGTATAAATAACTTAAATTATACTAAATAGGAGATCAATAATGGGTAACTTACGAGGGGAGAACGGGAATTAAGAAAGAATGGATGGAAAATGGCATCTACAACCAGAGAAAGAACTCTGGAGACAGAGTATTTCGACTTTTTTGTTTGTTTATTTTTCTTTCTCACGATTTTTTCCCTTTTTTTTCTTGAACAAGAAGACAAATATGTTTAAAAGAATTGCACATATTTAACTTAGATTACTTTCCTTTCGGTCTTGAGGAGGGGAGAGTGATAAGAGAGGGAGGGAGAAAATTTAGAACACAAAGTCTTAGTAAAAAATTAATGTTTAAAACTATCTGTGCATGTATTCGTAAAAATAAAATACTATTGATTTTTTTTTAAGTATTTATGATGGCAGTTAGGCAGTTAGGATAGAGCACCAGCCCTGAATTCAGGAGGACCCCAGTTCAAATCTGATCTCAGACACTTAACACATCCTAGCTGAGTGACCCTGGGCAAGTCACTTAACCCCAGCCTCAGGAAAAAAAGAAAAAAATATATATATTTATATAGAAAGTTGTCATAGAAGGAATGATTTGAATCTATGAATCAAAAGAACTGTTTACTTCATAAAAAGTCTGCTTCTTAATCGTAAGCTCTCTCCAATACATTTGAAGATGGATCACAAATATTCCAATGGTGCCTTTTTAGGAGCGCACCCACTGCACAGACAAGAGCATGGGCATTTGGGAATGTCCCCAAACTTGACATTCCAGCTGAAACTGGCTCCCACAACTGGCCTGTCCTCTCTCTTCACCTTCCCTTTTAGAGAATGTTTATTTTTTTGCTTGGATGTCCTGGAGCTCAAGCGCTTGTGCACACACACACACACACACACACACACACACACACACACACGTGTCCCTCTTCTCATTGTCTCCTACTTCCCTAATCAGGATCCTAGATCCAGAACTTAAAAGTCATGGCCTAGTACTCCAGCCCACTCCTCTCACAGTTGAGGAAACTGAGGACTTGCCCAACTAGCAAAGATGGCTTTGGACTCACTTATGTCCTGTAATTTCAAGTTCAAGATTTTGTGTAAAAATGGTCCTATCAGTCCAATAGAATGAAAAAAGACCTTAGACTGTCTCTTTTTTTTATTTTCTTGTCCCCAGGGCCTAGTGGACCCGATTCTTAACAGAAATGCTTATTAAACAGAATTGAATGGATTACACCTGCTGCATTGAAGCTGCCTCTCAGGGCTCAGTAATTAATAACCATCGCTAACATTTTTATAGCACCCCAAAGGCCCTTACAAATACTATCTCATTTTCTCCTCCACAATAACCCTGGAGGCTAGGTGCTATTATTATCCCCACTCAACTGAGGCAGCAGGTCAGGATCACATAGCTAGTAATTGTCAGGTCTTCTTGATACTAGATGGCAGCCACTCCACTATCTCCTGCGCCTCTTAGCTGCTCCAATAATACCCTACCTTGCTTCTGGAAAGAGTATAATTTTACACCCATGTCGTCAGTTCTCTAAAGGCAAAGAGTCTAAAGAAAGAAAACAAATAGGAATGCTGGACCTCTAGAATCCATCCTTTACTCCAAAGCTGTCAAGTTCAAAGAGGAACAAGTGTGGGGACCCATTAAACCGTACATAAGGATCCCTTTGGGACCTATTGACTTAGGAAACCCCATGTGTTTTTATATATATATATATATATATATATATATATATATATATATATATATATTTTTTTTTTTTTTAATTCATGCATCAACACATTAAAATCCAATAGGAAGTGCATTTTAATCTGGTTTGGTCAGCCCTGGGAGCGTTACCTGAAGCAGCAGGCCATGAGTTTGATGCTTCTACCCTCCATTATTCACTCAGGCTGGACCCCCTTTTCTCCATCTTTGAAAAGAAAAAATGAAAGCCTACGCTGGTTCCAAGCTGCCTTTCCAGTCTTCTCAGGACTTCTCCCTTTGTACTCCAGGTCCAGCCACAAAGGCCTTCTCTCTCATTCAGCATTCCATCTACCATCTCATGACCTCTCCACAAATATTCCCTACCCAGGTACCAACCTTCCTCCCTATTGCTGCCTCTTCCAATCCCTAATTTCTTTTCTTTTCTTTTCTTTTCTTTTTTTTCCCCCCTGAGGCTGGGGTTAAGTGACTTGCCCAGGGTCACACAGCCAGGAAGTGTTAAGTGTCTGAGACCAAATTTGAACTCTGGTCCTCCTGAATTCAAGGCTGGTGCTCTATCCATTGCGCCACCTACCTGTCCTCCCCAATCCCTAATTTCTTCAGAATTTAGCTCAGGCAGCATCTTCTCCAGGAGATCTTTCCTAATCCCAGCCTCTAGCAAGTGCCTCAGTTGTCCCCAGCCTTTCCTTAAAATATTATTTGTATATTTATTTTGGGAGCACTTATACATGTTGTGTCCCATTTGGACTGGCATCCCCAAGACCCAACATAGTGTCTTGTTTATAGTAAGCACTTAATACACACTTGATGATCAGTGTGCAATACTTCCTTGAGAGCAGGAGAAATAATTATAGCCAAGGTTTCTTAGAATTTAAAAGATTTTCATGCCTTTTCCCCCATGACAACCCTGTGAAGTAAGTACAAAAACTCCACCGAGTCATCAGCATAGGTGTTATTTATCACTCTGATTTTATATACACGGCAGCCAAGGCTAAGAAAGTGAGAGAGACTTTGGCCATGGTCAAAGTGTACCCCAAAAAGCAGAAAAGTCCAGGAGCTTACCCATAATGATGCCCTGAGGTGAACAAAGCATAGGATTCAAACTGGGTCACTGACCCCCAGGGAGCCCATTCAGACTCCAAACCTTCAGTTTACTTAAAAAGCCACCATGAGCAAACCATTCTCAAAAACGTCCCCTAAGCTGAATGGAATGCTTCTCGAAAGCCTGATTAGCTAATGTTCCAGGCATGGAAGCATTGGATGTGACTGACACTCAGCAATGAATTGAAAAGAATAAAAATAGAAAGAAAGGCTTTAAGGAGTTTTTTTGTTTGTTTTCTTTTCAAGAAGCCTGTTTTTCCTCATAACAGCCACTAGATGTTTCCTATGGATTAAGGACTAGACTTTGACAGAGTCCATATTTGCCCACAGGACCCTCAATTCATTCTTGACTGTCTAGACCACCTGCAATGCTCCCATCCCAGCATCCCAAGCCAACAACTTGGCAATTTTATTTTTTTCTTATTTAAAGCATTTTGTGATGAATTTTATTAATGGAATCAAAAAAGAAAAACATAAAATTTACTTGAGAATTGGAAATGGCTCTCCTAGACAGATGCTGAAAGAATTATCAAGGAGACAAAGTTTGTTAATGAACTGTATGGGATCTTAGGATATAAAATATCAAAATTGGGAGGGACCTTAGAATATAAAATGTCCAAGCTGGGAGAAACCTTAGAACATAGAATGTCAGAGCTGAAAGGGGCCTTGGAACACAGAAGGTTAGATCTGGGAGGAGCCTTAGAACACAGTTCTTTAAAACAGGGAATGTCAGAGAGCTGGAAGTTTAGAACAGGGAATGTCAGAGAGCTGGAAGTTTAGAACAGGGAATGTCAGAGAGCTGGAAGTTTAGAATAGGGAATGTCAGAGAGCTGGAAGTTTAGAACAGGGAATGTCAGAGAGCTGGAAGTTTAGAATAGGGAATGTCAGAGAGCTGGAAGTTTAGAACAGGGAATGTCAGAGAGCTGGAAGTTTAGAATAGGGAATGTCAGAGAGCTGGAAGGGACCTTTACAACATATAATGTCACAACTAAGAGGGACCTTACAATACAGAAAGTCAGAATTAGGAAGGTCCTTAGAATTTTCAAAGCACAGAATGAGAGAAGTAGAAGAGATTTCGAGTCTTGTAATATGGGATATAGAGTATCAGAACTGGAAGCAATTTTAGGGACCATCTTACAGATCAGGAAACTGAGGCCCAGAGAAGAAATGTAATTGCCCAAGGTCACAGCAAATTGATGTCAGAAGTAGGAACAGAAACCAAGTCCCATTTGGAATGTTTCCACAAGGAAGAGAAAAATCTCTGTAATTTAGAATTAGACATATGAAGCCTGAACTAAAATATATTTATTTGGCAGCTCAGATTTCAGTCAGCTGCCTCTTGAATTCTGCACAGTTAGATACTTAAGGCAGTGTGGTCCAATAGAAAGAGTAATGCTGAGGAACTTGGATTGTACCATTGGTTCTCCCGATAACTGTGACCTTGGAGATATCATATTCCCCTTTAGGGGTCTCAGATCCTTATCTACAAAAAAAAAAGAGTTTGGATTAAGTTACCTTCAAGGTCTCCTTTAGCTCAATTATTTTTTCCTATGAATCAGATATGGTTGGGGAAAGTCCCAGTTACCTATACACAGAATACAATAGGGCTTTTTGTCCCTCCCTTCCTTTTATTTACTCTTTCTCTGAAGCAGGAAAGAAATTAGAGTCTGAAGCATGAGGATACTGTCTTGGGTGTTTCTCTCTTGACAATAAGTAGCATTAATGACTTCATCTGTGACATAATGACCAAAAAAGGAAGTGAGCCATTCAGGTAAGTAGAGAAGAGTGGATCTATAAAAGCAATAAAATATTCTTGGATGGCAAGAAATAATGAATATGCTAATAGGCTGTTCATACAACAGTGGAAAGCGCAGAACCAGTCACATACTATACATAGTAACAAGAACAAAATTTAAAAAAAAAAAAAAAGGTCACTAAAAGGAAGTTGAATTCTAAATAATTGGAAAAACCACAAAAGTTTCTAAGACCAGATCATGTGATATATTTCCTTCCTCCCAGCAGAGAGGTGGTGGACCACAGGGACAGAATTTCACTTACATTATAAGATATAGTTGGTTGTTTGACTTAATTATTCTTTATTGAAAAGGAATTGTTTTTTATTTTCTAAGAGCAAGAGGCAGGCAAAATATCTGGAAGAGTTAGATGTAAAAGTAAAAAGTATAAATTAAAGTTTTGTTTTGGGTTTTGTTTTGTTTTTTAGCAAGCAAATGATAAAAGAGGGATTCTCAATGCTGCAAATAGCAAGTATACTTCAATGCATCTGCAATCTCATCAAAATGAACATTTCCCCCATGGAGGCAAATCTGAGCTGATCCATGCCTAAATTTCACAAGGAACTTCCCATCACAACCCTGTAAGAGACATAGCTATGATCATCTCTATTTCATAAACCAGGAGCTGGCACTAAGCAAGATGAATGCAGTCGGTCACCCAGCTGGCAAATGTCAGAGGTATTCAAACCCAGGTCCCTCCTAATCTCAGGTTCATTACACATGCAGCTTCTCAAATAAATGACTTAAAAACAAATAAAAGAAAACATCTAGCACCTTGGGTAGACCTTTTATGGAGGATATGTGGAATTACATGTATAAGAGTCATATAGGATGAGAATTTCATTTACCTCAGTTAATTCGAATGTATTATGCTTGTCATATACAGGATACTATCTGAGTTACTGTAAATAAAAAGTCAGAAAAAAAATTGGCATTTCGCTCAAGGAGCTTACAGTCCGTGAGGAAGAGTACAATATGTACAAGAAGTGGTTCTTGGCCTGTGCTTTGAGGGAAGCTAGGAGTTCTAAAAGACAGAGAATGGGAGACTTGCAAAGGAACGGAAGTGGAAGATGGAATCATAATTCCATGGAACAGTTGAAAACAATTTAAAACTGTGCCTGAAGGGCTATAAAAATGTGTCTATTCTTTGATTCAGTAATACCACTATGTATGATCTTTTTGTATTTCAAAGAAATCATAAAAGAAGGGGAAAGACCCACATGTGAAAAAATATTTGTAACAGCTCTTTTTGTGGTGTCAAGGAATTGGAAACTGAGTGGATGTCTGAATAAGTTATGGTATATGAATATAATGGAGAATGGTTGTTCTGTAAAGAAATGATGAGCAGACTGACTTCAGAAAAGCCTGAAAAGATTTACATGAACTGATGCCGAACAAAGTGAGCAGCACCAGCAGCACATTGTACACAGCAACAGCAGGATCGTGTCATGATCAATTCTGATAGATTTAGCTCTTCTCATCAATGCAGTGATGCAAGATAATTTCAATAAACTTGGAATGGAAAATGCCATCCTCATCTAGAAAAAGAACTATGGAGACTGAATGTGAATCAAAGATTTTTGTTTGCTTTTTCTTTCTCATGGTTTTTTCCCTTTTGTTTTGATTTTTAAAAATTGCTGATCTTTCACAATATGACTAATATGGAAATATTTTAAGTCAATGTACATGTATAAACTATATAGGATTGCTTGCTGTCCTGGAAAGGATGGGAGAAAAAGGAGAGAGAAAAATTTAGAACTCAAAATCTTTTTTTTCCCCCCCCTGAGGCTGGGGTTAAGTGACTTGCCCGAGGTCACACAGCTAGGAAGTGTTAAGTGTCTGAGACCAGATTTGAACTTGGGTCCTCCTGAATTCCAGGCTGGTGCTCTATCCACTGCGCCCCCTAGCTGCCCCCAGAACTCAAAATCTTATAATAAATATAATAAAATAAATATATAAAAAATAAATATTGAAGACTATCTTTACATGTAAGTGGAAAAAATAAAATGCTACTGAGGAAGAAAAAATAATAAACAAGATCATTTCAGAAAAATCAGAGAATAGGAATTTATATGAACTGATGCAAAGTGAAGTGAGCAGAACTAGAAAAGGATTGTACACAGTAACAGCAAGCTTTATACAATGATCAATGTGAATGACAGCTCTTCTGATAAAGACAGCGATCAAGGACAATTCCAAAGGACTAATGAAAAATGAGATCCATCTCTAACGAGGGAATTGATGAAATCTAAGTTCAGATTGAAGCAGATATTTTTTCACTTTATTTTTCTTGTCTTTTTTGCAACAAGGCTAAGGCGAAAATAAGTTTTGCATGATTTCACATGTATAATTGATATCATATTTCTTTCCTTCTCAGTAGGTGGGAGACAGTCAGGAGGGAGTGAGAGAATTCAGAACTCAAAAAAAAAAAAAAAATGTTAATGGATGTTAAAAATGAACAGTACTTTAAAAAAATAAGTACATGGAACAGCCAACAGACCAGTTGGACTGAAAGGGAGGTTAATATAAAATAAGATTATATGAGAAACCTGTGAAATCATGGGAGGGTTTCCATGTTATTATGACTATTTGAAGATGTTGTCACTGGCCCACAACTAGAAGTATGTAATGGGGTTTGGGACCTGTTCCCACTGGTAGGGTTGAGTTGGCTCCAAGTCATTTCTACTCTGGAACTCCTTCATGATTGATTGGTGTGGCTCTTCTGAGTGGATTGGCCAGAGCTAGTGAGACGGGCTGTGGTTAAAGAACAAAAAGAAGCTACAAGTTACCCATATGAGGTACAACTCCTTGACCTTGACCTTGTCAACATTACAAAAACATGGAATCATATCACAGATTTAGACCGATGGAAAAAAGGATGATAAATCTAATCACAATAGGAGAGAAAAGGGGAAGGTTAGGAGAGGCTATCATCATAAATAATAATAAACCAAAGTAAGTTAGAAAAATGGCAAAATGGTCTATGACAATGGGAAAAACAAACATACCAATACACTATTGATAGGATTATTTGTTGTTTCTAATTATTTTGAATTTGTAACATGCAAAAAACTTAATCTCTTCATTTTCTTTAATGCAATAATCCCATTACTAGTCATTGATCTCAAGGAGATCAAAGACAGAGGAAAAAGTCACGTGTCTGTGTTTATACATCTATGTATATGTGTATAGAGATATATATGTATACATACATATTCACACACATGTGCATATGTATAGTTTTATTCAGAGCTATGCTTTTTGCAATAGTAAAAAAAATCAGACTTCATCCATTAGAGAATGAAAAAACTATCGCATATGAATACAATGGATTATTGGTATTCAATAAGAAATTACAGCTATGAGGAATTCAGACAAATATGTAGGGAGATGTGAATGAATGGATACAAAGTAAAAAAAAAATCTCAGTTTCTCTAATAATATAGCGATGTAAATGAGATCACTAGAAACATTGTCATTTTGATTATATTGGCTCAACCTACCCATGAACAATTAATATCTCGTCAATTATTCAGACTTGTTTTTAATTGGATAAAGATTGTTTTGCAGTGATAGTCATGTATTTCCTATGACTCTTGGCAGGTAGACTTCCAAGCAGAGATTACTAAAGAGAGATTATTTAAAAAAAAAAAAAAACCTCTGACCAGCTGTTGGAATAGTTATGATCCTGAAAAACAGATGGTGAAAAGTATCTCCCTCTTGGGCTGAAAGATAGTGGACCAGTGGGGCAAAATGGCATATACATTATGCAATAAGGTCTCTATATGATTGATATTGCTCATAAAGGAGGATTCAATTTGCCAAGCTGTGGGTCATTTCCAGAAATCATATAGTTGTCAATAAAGCTCATTTTAATCAAGGTTTTAGATCTGTGATCTTATCAGTTTAGGAACTGCTAATAAAGAAATCCCTTCTATCAATGCAGATCATTCAACACACCTGCTCTAAAATGTATAAACTTATAAAACGTGTGGTTTTATATATATAATAAGTTTATAACCTGAGGCACTGAGAGGCTGTGATTTTCACAACCATCCTGTGTGTGAGATACAGGACTTCAGCCTAAGTCTTCTTAACTCTTAGGCTGGCTCTCTAAGCCAATGTTTCACATTTCCTCTTCTCTCACTTTAAACAGATAGATAGATGGCTAGATAGATAATTGGATAGATGATAGATAAATAAATAAGTAGAAGATAATCAGGTGCTAAATAAGTGAATGAATGGATATATAAATGAGTAGAAGATAGATGGTTAGTTAGATAATTAGATGATGAAGGAATGAATAACTAGATTAATAAATAAGAAGATAGCTAGATAGGCAGATAGATTTGGAAAATCATTAACTCCCTGCTAAAGAGTCTAATGTCCTTATAACTTTCTGTGGGGCAGAAGGGAGCCCATGCTGCCTCCTTTGGCTTATGAGCTTGCATGTTGTCATTTATTGGTGTATTCTCATTTAATTTTTCCTATATTCTGAGTTCACTGTGAGTTGCTCTTTTTAGCAAATCCCATCAGTGAAATTGGATGATCCACTTTGGTCTTACCGTTTCAGCCCACGCCAGCCTGTTCTGCATTATTTCATAAGCTTTCTCAACACTGAATAAAAGAGGGATTTGACTAGAAAGGCACTAGAACTAAGGCAGATTTCATTGTAAGGAAAAAATATATTTTTTCCTAGGAAAGGGAACCCGAAGTGAAATTTACTGCGGCATGTTATTGAGGCAGAATCTTTTGGAAGGTTTAAGTTGGTCTCTGAGATCTGAGATTCTGTGATTATGCTACATGGATGGAGGGAGCATCCTTCTATATCTGTGAGACTGAAACTCCATCTGAATTATCAAAAAAAAACAAGAGTTATTCAAACACTGCCCCGAATGAGCTAAACCCTTTCTTATTCCCATCTAGGGGAGTTGCTCAGAGGGTCTTATAACCCCCATTTTCCTGTTAAGGAAAAAGAAAAATGGAAATAAGCCCCTCAATTGGCTGTGCTCACATGGCAGAGCCCCAGTTGTGAGACATGGGCCCCAGCAGGCAAGTTCCATGGAGAGCTTGCCTCTGTTCCACTTCCAGCACATTTTCATACGCTCATTTTCAACAGACAGTGCCCACATTGTTTCAGGCTTTGTGTCAGCTTCATAGAAGAGGAATGGAGCTGCCTTCAGGGTCATGATATTCCTAGAATCATAGAATGCTTTAGTTGGAAGAGACCTTGGAGCACCAAATGCCAGAGCTGGGAGGGACCTGGGAAAATTAGAACTCAGAATGTTAAAAAGGCCGATAGTGAGGGACGATGGAAAGAGTGCCGCCCCTGGAGCCCAAAGACCTCTGTTCAGAGTCTCCCTCTGACATGCCCTGTGTGATATCGTGAAAGTTACTTAATCTCCCAGGTTTGGGTTAACTCATCTGTAAAAAGAGGGCCGTTGAACTCCCTAAAGTTCCTTTGGGGTCTAGGGTCTGATAAAGACAGCCCTTTGTGTTTCCTACTCCATCTGTGAGCAACCAGGAAGGAGGGTCTTGTCTCCATGGCTTCAAATCTTCTCATATTGGTCAATCACAGCTATCAGTGTTCAAAAACTTGCCTGTTTTAGATATAGACTGTGACATCATAACAATGGGAACTGTGGGCCAGCTAGCTTCTTCTTAGGGACTACTAAAATGCCCATCCTGGAAACTCAATTGAACTGTAACCAAATCATTAATATAATATATTATATTATAATATTAATATATATAGTATAATAGTGATTTGGTTACAGTTTAATATATATATATGTTACATATGGTTACAGGGTCAGTGTGTATATATATATATATACACACTGACCCTGTAACCATATGTAACATATATATATTGCTGAGGTAATTGGGGTTAAGTGACTTACCCAGGGTCACACAGCTAGGAAGCAGTTAAGTGTCTGGGATCAAATTTGAACTCAGGTCCTCCTGACTTCAGGGTGGTGCTCTATCCACAGTACCACCTAGCTGCCCCTATATAATATTCTTTTACAATTATACTCTCCCAAATCAATTAAGTTTTCTGGTGCCTTTTCTTACTACTTCAATAAACAACTATAGATTTTGGATTGTTGACCAGGTTTAGCACCCAAAGGAAATAAGTCTTTTTCTGACCGAGGGCTCTGTGACTCTAGCAAAGTATGCTTGTCTGTGCCTAGGACTGAGTGGACACTTCCTTTTGCTCTTATATGGTTGGTGGTGGTGGGCCTTCATTTTAAAAGAGGATCAAGGACACCCTGGGTGGGGGTGGTGGACAAAGGACACTATGGTGGTCGGAGGTATGGACTAGTGACAACAGACTGTAAACTTTCTTTTTAAATTTTTTTTCTTTTTTTAATGTTTAAAGCTTTTTATTTTTAAAACATATGCACAGATAATTTTTTAACATTGACCCTTGCACAGCTTTGTGTTTCAGTTTTCCCCTCTTTCCCGCTATCCTCTTCCCTAGATGGCCAGCCATCCAATATCTGTTATACATGGGAAATCCAATATGCATAAACATATTTATACAATTCTCTTGCTGCCCAAGAAAAGTCAGATCAAACAAAGAAAGTAAATGAGTAAGAAAGACTGTTAAACTTTCAACAAGAATAATTATACCTGTTATCTTCAACGTGAACATTTACACCTCAGTTAGCAGCAAATGCTACAAATCTCAGTTTGATCGTTTTGTCGATTGTTTAGACTAAAGAAACTTGTAGAAAAAAATGTTAATAATGCAAAATAAACTGAAAAGTGTGTCTTGTTTATGTTGTTTTTTCCCCTTATTAAATCTTTACCAAGAGGCCCCTGAATGTATCCAAAAGGAGGCATGAGACCTGGAGTAAAGATTTCAGGTTTCCATCGGAGCCGTACATCCACAGGCAAGAAAGGCAGGGCCTGGGAGCTACTGGACAGAGAGCTTCTCTTGAAAGTAAGCAAGCATTGGGATCAAATCCTCCCTCTGACATTTACTAAGTGATTGGGGACAAGTGACTCTCCCTCGGAGCATTTGGCAGCTCTTCAAGACTTGGGCGATAGGCAGCAGATGAGATATGTTGGTGGAAGGCATTCTCCCACACGCAACCTTGAAATGTGTCGGGAGAGCTCCTCTGAACCTGGGGGAAGAATGATGCACTTAACAGAACACTAAATTTGGAATCAAAGGGCCTCCCTCTGAATCCTGGCTCTTTACTAATGAAATGACCTAATGTAAAGCTCACTTCCCTGTGCCTCCATTTCTTCTTCTGTAAAATCAAGGAGTTAGATGGATGACCTCCAAGTTTCCTTCCGGTTCTACTATTCTAGGAAACCATCTGGGTGATCTGTCCCTAAGGCTCTGGTTTTCCAGGCAGGGTGGGACTTGCTTTATGCTCTGGCCCCACCAACAGCTTGGAGTCTTTGCCTGGCTTGGAGCCATTCGAAAAGATTCTTGAAGCCTGAGTATAAAAATAAAATTGGTATTTTTGCCTGAGGTGAAACATTGGTGATCTCTTTTGTTTAGGAGAGGCCTTCCACAGCACAATCATTCACAATAAAGAAGGCTGAACGGGAAGCTGCTCCTGGATCTTTAATTGATTATCCTGGAAGAAGCCTGAGTTCAGCCCTTGTCACCTCAGACCACAATGCACCAATCTGGGACAGGTGTGGGCTCTGAATTCTGAAAAGGGGAGGGAAGGAGAGATGCTTAGGAAAATGTTAACCACCTGGGTCCCCTTTAGCCTAGGAATAAGCATCTAACCTTCAGCAGCAAATTTTATCCTGAAGTATGGAGGTCACAATGACCCTGAAAGTCCAAGACATCACTGGAAGATTTCTCAGGCAGTCAGTCTACAGGCATTTATTAAAAAGCTATTATTTCCAGGCACTCTGCTTAAAAGGATTACAAAGAAAAGCAAATGAGAACAAGAATCTAGTCTCTGCTTTCAAGTTTCAAATTTCACAGTTTCATGGATGCGAGCCCCTATAAACAATGATGCATACAGATAAAGATGATAAATTAGAGCCAATCTCCGAGGCAAGGCCCTATGGTTATGGAGAATAAGTTAGAGCCAATCTCAGAGGCAAGGCCCTATGGTTGTGGAGAATAAGTTAGAGCCAATCTCAGAGGCAAAGCCCTATGGTTGTGGAGAATAAGTTAGAGCCAATCTCAGAGGCAAGGCCCTATGGTTGTGGAGAATAAGTTAGAGCCAATCTCAGAGGCAAGGCCCTGTGGTTATGGAGAATAAGTTAGAGCCAATCTCAGAGGCAAGGCCCTGTGGTTATGGAGAATAAGTTAGAGCCAATCTCAGAGGCAAGGCCCTATGGTTGTGGAGAATAAGTTAGAGCCAATCTCAGAGGTCCTATGGTTATGGAGAATAAGTTAGAGCCAATCTCAGAGGTCCTATGGCTATGGAGAATAAGTTAGAGCCAATCTCAGAGGTCCTATGGTTATGGAGAGTAAATTAGAGCCAATCTCAGAGGTCCTATGGCTATGGAGAATAAGTTAGAGCCAGTCTCAGAGGCAAGGCCCTATGGTTATGGAGAATAAGTTAGAGCCAATCTCAGAGGTCCTATGGCTATGGAGAATAAGTTAGAGCCAATCTCAGAGGCAAGGCCCTATGGCTATGGAGAATAAGTTAGAGCCAATCTCAGAGGCAAGGCCCTATGGTTGTGGAGAATAAGTTAGAGCCAATCTCAGAGGTCCTATGGTTATGGAGAATAAATTAGAGCCAGTCTCAGAGGCAAGGCCCTATGGTTGTGGAGAATAAGTTAGAGCCAATCTCAGAGGTCCTATGGTTATGGAGAATAAATTAGAGCCAGTCTCAGAGGCAAGGCCCTATGGTTGTGGAGAATAAGTTAGAGCCAATCTCAGAGAGGTCCTATGGTTATGGAGAATAAATTAGAGCCAGTCTCAGAGGCAAGGCCCTATGGTTGTGGAGAATAAGTTAGAGCCAATCTCAGAGGCAAGGCCCTATGGTTGTGGAGAATAAGTTAGAGCCAATCTCAGAGGCAAGGCCCTATGGTTGTGGAGAATAAGTTAGAGCCAATCTCAGAGGCAAGGCTCTATGGTTATGGAGAATTAGGGAAAGTTGTTTTTTTGTTTTTTTGTTTTTTGTTTTTTTTCCCTAAAGAAGTTCTTAGTTTGGAATCTCTTTAGCTAAGAGGCATAGACGAGGAGAGAGAGAGTGCTAATTGTCCTAAATGTGGATTTATCCCCAAAGCTCTGTCCTGCCCTCTCTTTTCTTCTCTCTACACCCTTGGTGACATCCTCATCTCCTATAGATTCAATTCTCTCCATGCAGATGACTCCAAGATCTATATATCCAGTCTTAGCCTAAGTTCCAATCCTGAATCACCAATTGCCTAATTTGGACCAAATGTCACATAGACATCTCAGATGTAACATGTCTGAAGTCCGCTGCCCTTTCATCAGTCTGAAGGAAGCCAGAAGGTTTCTGTATTTGCTCGAGGAGCTCTTCAGCGAGCTCTGTGTAGCTTCAGGAAGCTGGTGAGAGGAAGCAGAATCCTCTGGTCATGTAACGAACTGGTTGGGCCCGTCTTGGTTACCTGTAAGCAAAGTGTCTGTCTATCTCTTTGGCCTCTGCTGTCCATCTATCACTCCGCTCTCTCCTGTGGCTCCAAGAAGCTGTAGCACGCACAGCAGCTACAACCCAGGAAAACTGTTTTGGCAAATGAGCCAAATCAGAGTGAGAAAAACCAACAGGCAGGCCCAAACCATCAGTGAGTTAGGGGATGTCTGCCCCAAGCATGTGAAGGCTTCCCCCGGCGGAATGGGAGGGAAAGAACAATTGGCAGCCTTGAAGGTGCCATTGTAGGGCACTTAGAGCTTGGTGGGACATTGAAGAGGCCGAGGTCATCCACTGCTTCCCAGGCCATCATCAGTTGTTCTGACTTTTGTCCTGCCACTGGAAGAGAGGATGAGGATAAAATTGCCTCACTTAAGTCTTACTTGAATTGGAGGCCCCATGATGACACTGGCCCTCTTAAAAAATGCAGGACCCAACAAAAATCCAAGGGAAACACCCTCAGGGGGATACTGGCATTGCCTTCCCCTGCTCTCCATGGCTTGAAAAAGGAAGAAACCCAGAAAGCGGATAATGAGGAATTTTTCAGTTCTCTTTTAAGAGAACTGGTTATACCTGAAATAGCTTAAAACTGTTTCAGTGATCAGCTAAAGGACCCAAATTTAGGCTTTCAGTTTCTCTGAAAATAAACTAATCCTTGCCCTCAGGGAGCTTGCCTTCTATTTTTTAAATTTTTTTATTGTATTTTTAATTTGTACAATAAAACAAGCATTTCTATAACATAAAGTAAACAAAAAAAGATTGTACATGAAAATGCAAACCTACTATTAACTACTAGCTCTTCCTTCAAATATATAATAAAAGTATCATGTGATTCTTTTTGTTTTCCTTTTTTTTTTCCCTCCTCCTTCTTCCCCAGAGATAGCTTCCAAGAGACACAAATTTGCATATATATATATATATATGTAAAATCATTCTATACACACTTCTGTTTATCAGGTTTTTTCTCTAGATGCAGATAGTATTTTCCTTTATAGGTAATTTGGGCATTTAAAATAGTCAAAATGACTCAGGTTAGACTCTTTTGTTGCAGGGGTGAGATAGACACAGATAAAATGTAGATAGCCACAAATTTATTTGTTCAGTGATTCCTTGATTGATAGACACTTTCCTTCCAGCTTTTTGCTACTACGAAATGTTCTGCTCTAAATATTTGTATGGGATCTTTATCTCCATTTTTGATTGACTTGAGAAGGTCTTCTCCACTGTCTTGGGAGTATATCACAAGGTTAAAGAATACACACATTGCAGTCATTTTTTAAAAAATATAGTTCCAAATGCCATCCACCTCTAGAGAGAAAACTATGGAGACGGAATGTGACTCAGAGTATATTATTTTCACCTTGTTTGTTTGCTTGGACTTTTTTTCCCCTTTCTTGTGGTTTTTCCCTTTAATCTGATTTTTCTTGCTCACCATGACAGATATGGAAATATGCTTTAAAGAATTGTACATATTTAACCTATTTCAGATTGTTTACTTTCTTGGGCAGGGAGGTAAAGGAGGGAGAGAAAAAATTTGGAATACCAAGTCTTACAAAAATGGAGGATGAAAACTATCTTTATATGCATCTGGAAAAATAAACTATTACTGAAAAACTAATTCCAAAATTATTTCCAGAGAAGTTGTACTATTTCATAGTTGTAATAGCAGAGCATTAATATGACATCGCTCCGCCAATATTTATCAATATCTTCTTTGGTCGTATTTCCCAATTCAGTAGCATATAACTTACTTATAATTTTTTAATAACTTGTATTTTTCTAATTAGTAGAAACAGGTAGGTAGCACAGTGAATAGGATGCTGGGCCTGGCATCAGGAAATTCTAAGGTGGCTTCAGACACTAGCTGTGTGACTGTGGGAAAGTCACTTAACCTCTTTTGCCTCAGCATCCTCATCCCTAAATAAGGGCAATAAAAACAACTTCCTCCCAGGATTGTTGTGAAAATAAATGAGATAATCTTTATAAAGTGCTGAGCACAATGCTTGGCACATGCTTAGTAAATGGATTTTCTCCCCTGCCCTTATTATTAATAATCTGGAACTTTCTTCCATATGATTATTAAGTAGCTTGAATGTCTTTGTGAAATGAGCAGAACCAAAAGAAACAGCAATGTTGTTTCAAGAATAACTTTGAGCAGTTTTGCAAAGGTGAATGCTGAAAACTATCTTTGCATCCATTTTTGGAAAAACAAAATGTTATTTAAAAGAAGAGAAAACTATCTTTACATATATTTGGAAAAATAAAATACTATTAAAAAAAGAATAATTCTGAGCAATTAAGTCATTTTGATGATTATAGATAAATAAATTAATTACAAAGGAAGAATTAACTATAAAGGAAGATGTTTATCTGCCTCGAGAGAAAGAACTAATAAGTAGAAGATATACAGAATGATTTTACATATTTATGTCTTACAATAGGAGGAAAGGAAAAAAGAAAAGAAAAAAGAAAGAAATTTTACATGATAACTTTATTATATGTTTAAAAGGAAGAACAAGTTATACATAATAGATTTGCAGACCATATGCAATCATCTTTTAAAAATTACACTATGTTATGGAAATGCTTATTTTATAATAAATTAATAATTATTAAGTCAATAATAAAATAAAATTTTAATAATAAAAATAACAAATCTTTTCTTTAGAAATTACCTTACAAGTCTTGAATTTTTTTTCTTACAAATAGAATATCAATTTATTCACTTAGAACGGAGGATAAATATTTCCAATGTTTATCACATCAGCACTCCAGAGCATCGGCTTGGTCCTAAAGCAGAAAGAGGATATGAAACATTCTTCTCCTCCCTTGAACAAGGGGGTCGAGTTCCCTCCCAAAGTACAGCAAGAACCTCTGAGCTGATGGAAATGTTCTTCTAGGCCAAGAGACTTTGAATATTTATCTATTAGTCAAGTCAACAAGTATTTATTAAGCATTTTTCAAACACTATGTACTTGTGCTAAGGCATAGGGCATTGTGTTAAGCACTGAGAACATGAAGAAAGGCAAAAGGCATCCCTGTCCTCAAGAAACTCCCTCTAACAGGGGAGAAAAATGTAAATTATTATGCTCGTACAAGACCCAGGCAGAGCAAATAGGAAGGCAAGGTCAGAGGAAAGGAACAGGAAGTTTGGGGGACTAGGGAAGGCAAGAATAAGGTAGGAAAGGTAGGGACGTTCCAGGTTGGAAGGGAACGGGTACGTTCGGTCATGGCGTCCAACCTGGAAAAGTCACAAAGTTGAAAGATGGAGTGTCTGTCTTATGTGACGAACAGCAAATAATGTAACTAGAATGAAGAGGAGGAAAGTGTAAGAACATTGGAAAGGTGGGAAAGGGGTAGGTGAGGAAAAGCTTTCATTTTCAAGCAAAGTCATTGGAGTTTCTTGGGAAGTAGGAGGAGTGATCAGAACTGGAGGCAGGTAGGTTGGTTCAGTGGACAGAGCTCTGGGCCTGAATTCAGGAAGACCCGACCCTGGGCAAGTTACTTAACCTTGATTGCCTCAGTTTCCTCATCTGTAAAATGAACTGGAGAAGGAAATGGCAAACCATTCCAGTATCTCTGCCCAAAAAACCCCCACAGACAATAAGGTCCAGAGAGTCAGTCAACCATTATTGAACAGCAACAAGTAGTCAGAGTTAAGCTTTAGAAAACTCATTTTAGTTAAAAAAAAAAAAAATTGATCAATGGAATGCCCAATAATTGTCCCCGAAGATGTGTGATCACATGCTGCCTACCTCCTCAAAGAGAAGTGTTGGACACAAGATATGCAATAAGACAAATATTTTTGGACAGCATTAATATGATTCCAGGCCCAGCACTCTATCCACCTTTCAGCCTCACTTTCTCCATCTGTAGAATGGAGACAAGGTCTATAATCCCTGCCTCCTAAAGTTGTCCGTGAGGATATAGCTTTAATAAGATAGCTTTAAAGGGGTAGGTAAATGTCAGTCTGGGTTATTAATATTAATCACAGAATCTCAAGCCTGGAAAGGACTTCATTCGGTCCTGAGCAGAAATCCCATCTCTATCTTATACCCTCCTTGAAGACCTTTAACAGGAAAGCCCCTGCCTCCCCAGCCAGGCCATTCCCCTTTTGGACAGCCTTGAGTGTTCATAAGTTGTTACTTATTTCAAGTCGAAAACTGCCTCTCCACAACCTCCACCCTCTCCGGGGCCAACCCAGACCCATCCCACACAAAGGGTCTCAGTGATAGATACTTGGACTAGACTTCTTCACCCTAAAGCATTCAGCGAGCCGCACCCAACAGGAAGCTCCTTCCCGCCTTCCCTTCCTGGGACTGGGAGACAGCCACCCATTTCTGGCTGGATGCAACCTATGATATCCTGCAACTGAGTAGCAATTAAGAATGTCTATTGTTTTCCCTAAATTCTCCCTTCAAGTCTATTTATACTCCCTGAGCTTAGTAGGAGATGATTTTTTTTTTCATTAAAGCTTTTTATTTTCAAAAAATATGCATATTTAATTTTCCACATTCATGCTTGTAAAACCTTGTGTTCCAAATTTTTATCTCCCTCTCTTCTCCCCACCCCCTTCCCTAGGTGGTAAGTAATCCAATATGTTAAACATGTGCAATTCTTCTACACATATTTCCACATTTAACATGCTGCACAAGAAAAATCAGGTCAAAAAGGTTTTTTAAAAATGAGAAAAAATAAAATGCAAGCAAACAAAAACCAAAAGAGGGAGAATGTTATGTTGTGGTCCACACTCAGTCCTCACAGTGCTCTCTGGGTGCAGATGGCTCTCTCCATCACAAAATCACCAGAGGGCCATTGAAACTGGCCTGAATCATCTCTCTGTTGAAAAGAACCATGTCCATCAGAGTTGATCATAGTTTAAACTTGTTATATCCAATGATCTCCTGGTTCTGCTCACTTCACTTAGCATAAGTTCATGTAGGTCTCTCCAGACCTCTCTGTATTCATCCTACTGGTCATTTCTTTTCTTTCTTTCTTTTTTTTTTTTTTTGGAATTTTTTTTTTAATTTTATAATTCTAAAATTTTTTGACAGTATATATGCATGAGTAATTTTTTTTATAACATTATCCCTTGTATTCATTTTTCCAAATTTTCCCCTCCCTCCCGCTACTCCCTCCCCAGATGACAGGCAATCCCATACATTTTACATGCATTTTATATGTGTGTAAATACCATTTTCTTGTTGCACATTAAGTATTAGCTTCCGAAAGTATAAGTAACGTGGGCAGACAGATATTAGTGCTAACAATTTACATTCACTTCCCAGTGTTCCTTCTCTGGGTGTAGTTATTTCTGTCCATCATTGATCAATTGGAAGTTGGATCTTCTTTATGTTGAAGATTTCCACTTCCATCAGAATACATCCTCATACAGTATTGTTGTTGAAGTGTATAGTGATCTTCTGGTTCTGCTCATTTCACTCAGCATCAGTTGATTTAAGTCTCTCCAGGCCTCTCTGTATTCCTCCTGCTGGTCATTTCTTACAGAACAATAATATTCCATAACATTCATATACCATAGTTTACCCAACCATTCTCCAGCTGATGGACATCCATTCATCTTCCAGTTTCTGGCCACTACAAGAGAGCTGCCACAAACATTCTTGCACATACAGTCCCTTTCCCTCTTTATGCTCTCTTTGGGATACAGACACAGTAGAGACACTGCTAGATCAAAGGCTGTGCACAGTTTGATAGTCCTTTGGGCAGAGTTAGGAGATCATTTTTAAACTAATTCTGTGATTTTGCTCTGGAGTTTTAGTTGGGGTATGGGGAGGGGTCCCTTGGCCTGATGCTACCCAGAGACAAGTAGCACCTTGAGTTCTCCCTTTCACTCTTTAAATGTGTTGTTTCTATAATGCAGTTTAAATACTTTTTTTTTTTTAAATGGAAGGCAATATGATATAATAAATTAATTGAGAGGTGGTCATGGAATTAAATTCCTGGATACTCCTAGCCCTCAGTTTCTTCATCTGAAAAATGAAGCTCTCGCTTACATGATCTCGCAGGTCCCTTTGAGCTCTAGCTAACATCATTTAAGTCTCGAGATTCACAGCTAACCAAAGGGTCAGTCCTTCTTCCCAGGTAGGACGATGGCTTAGAGACCAATACTGAGCTCCTGCTGACTGAGCTAAAGGGACAAGACAGAACAATAACTACAACCGGTGCATTGGCAAGACAAAAATGATGACGGATGATGACCTTCCAAGTCAGGAAGGCAGCAGAACTGGTCACCCTGCTCCAGGGGAGATCGCTCAAGCCTGAGCTCACCGGTGACATTAGTGTTTCTAAAAGGACTTTCACCATTTCTCTGAATATAGGCAGGACCATCGCTAACACACATAAATAAGCCAGTTGGCCATATGTAGCTGTAATATTTCCTTCTGATTCCTCAAAGATTTAGAGACTAAATTGGAATAGTAACAAGAAAAAGGACTTGGGCCAAGTTCTTCGCTCTTCCTATCAGAATTTCGATTCTGCCCCTGGCTCTGGGACCTTGGCCTGCAATTTGTGAGTTTTCATCTTACCAGGCCCCAAACCCCAAACTCTATTTTTGCTTCAGTTTCCTCTGCTACAAAATGGTGATGATAATATAACTCATTGGGTTTTTGTGAGGATCAAATGAGATGATTAATAATTGGGTTTATTATTATTATTATGGCTTTTTAGTTACAAAACATATGCATGGGTAATTTTTCAACACTGACCCTTGCAAAACCTGACTTTTCTCCTCTTTCCCCACCTCCTCCTCTAGATGGCAGCTAGTCTAATACATGTTAAATATGTTAAAGTATATGCTAAATGCAATACATGTATACATATTTATAGTTATTTTGCTGCACAAGAAAAATCAGATCTAGATAGAAAGAAGAAACCTGAAGAGGAAAACAAAAATACAAGCAAACAATAACAGAAAGAGTGATAATGCTACGTTGCGATCCACATTCGGCTCTCATGGTCCTCTCTCTGGGTATACATGGCTCTCTTCATCACTGAACAAGTAGAACTGGTTTGAATCATCTCATTGTTGAGGAGTTGTAATTGTAATTGTAATTGTAAAGTACTTAGCACAAGGCCTGCCACACTATATAAATGCTTATTGCCCTTCTTTTCTCCACCATGCCATTTCCTGGTCATTTCTAAGCCATGCTGCAAGACAGATCACCAGTTCTTTCCAACACTGGGAGCCCTTTATGTGATGTCTTCTCCTAGAAACTCCATCTTTCTTTCTCATATTAGTATCCCTAGCATTTAGCACACAGTTCTGGGCACAAAGATACTACTTAATTCATGCTTTTTCATTCATTCACTTCAATTTATCCATTCAAGAACATCATCTTTAGAGTGAGAGTTTTGTATTATAAAATACAAGTATTTTATACAAATATTATAAAATAAACTTACAGCATATTAAAATACAACTTGACTATATCACGATTTTGAATTTATCTAAAAGCAATTATGCTTATGGGTAACAAATACTAATATTTTGTCATAGAACTTATGAGGATTATTCAGATGTATAATTTTTTTGAAAAAGCTGCCCAGATAAGTTTGAACTGATATTTTTCTGAATAAATTTTCCTGTAGCAAGAGAAAAAAATAAGAGTTAGGAACCTTAATTTGATATCAATTCTTACTTAATTCCTATGAGAATCTGGATAAGTCATTTCCTTTCTTTGGTTCTCAGCTTCCTCAATTAGGCAAAACAAGTGGACTGGACAGTTCCCTGACGGCTGAAACCATCTTATCTTTGTATCCCCTTTTACTGGCCCATAGTAGACACTTAATAAAGATTTGTTAATTAATACATTTATGATCTCTTAGATTTCCTTTGACTTTAAGTCTTAGGTTCTGATTGAATATGTATAACTGATACCAAATTGCTTACTGTTTCAGGGTTCTTATTCTTATTGTTGTTGTTTGTCCTTTGTTCTCGAAGAGGACCATGACATCAGAGAGGTGATGCTATGACAGGCAAGCAAATTGGATTTAAGTAAGGAAGGCTGTGCAAGGTCACCTGCCTCACTTTCCCCTCCAAAGCCATGTGGGTCCAATGGCCAGATATAGAACAGGGTGACTGGAGAAGGGCCTGGATGCAATGAGACAGGGGAGGTGAGAGAGAATCTGGAACTAAAAGAAAATTGTAATGGGTGTTTTAAAAAAACTGTCTCTACATGTAACTAGGGAAGAAAGAAAATATTATTTTTTAAAACCTCAGCATCAAAAAAATCTTACATTCCATTTTCATTTTGTTCTATTAAGAGCCTTCTAGAAATAAATCGAGAGCATCCTTGATAAGAATTATTTCTAGGGAGCAAGCAGGCTTTCATCAGCATTATTCAACAGTGGACTACTTGATTTTTTTTTTTCCTGAGGCTGGGGTTAAGTGACTTGCCCAAGGTCACACAGCTAGGAAAAGTGTCTGAGAGCAGATTTGAACTCGGGTCCTCCTGAATTCAAGGCTGGTGCTCTATCCACTGCGCCCCCTAGCTGCCCCTACTTGATTATTTTGAAGTTGACTAGAAAAATATAGAAAAGACAAAACTCTGCATTGCTTAATATTTATTGATTATGAAAATAGCATTTGATTCAAGAGAATAAAAACATCATCTTCAAGGCTCTCCTCCCACAAGACATCTCCCATGTATATATTAAAATCGTTTAAGATTTCTTAAAAGATATCATGATATAATTGTAGAAATATGTATTGAAGAATTACATGTTTAACATATATTGGATTACTTGCTGTCTAGGGAAAAGAGTGTGGGAAAGAGAGTGGAAAAATTTTGGAACACGGGGAGCAGGTAATGAAAGCCTTTAAAAGTCAAACAAAGGATTCATATTTGACCCGGGAGGCCATTGGGAGTCATTGGATTTCACTGAATAAGAGAGTGGCGTGATCTATGGTTGGTCAGATTGATCAAAGATCAATTTGATAGCTGAGTAATGTGTAGACTGCAGTGGAGAGAGATTTGAGTCAAGGAGATCAGCCAGTAGCCTGTTGCAATAGTCTAGGAATGAACTAATAAGAGCCTGAAACATGGTGGTAGCTGTGTCAAAGGAAAGAAAGGGGAATATGTTAGAAAGATTGCATCAACACAATTCAGCCAGTTATTAGATTTGGGGAGGAGGGAGAATAAGGACTGAGAATGGCATCTAGGTTGTAGGCCTGAGTGACTGTAAGAAGAGCAATAAAAAGAAAGTTAAAAAGAGGAAAAATAATGAGTTGAGTTTAAGATGTCTGTTAAATATCTTGCCTGAGATGTCCAGGAGATAGTCACAAGAGAGGTTGGAACTGGACAAATGAATCAGAAAATCTTTTTTAAAAATTTTATTTATAATTTTTTTGAGAGTATATATGCATGAGTAATCTTTTTTATAACATTATCCCTTGTATTCATTTTTCTAAATTTTCCCCTCCCTCCCTCTACTCCCTCCCCTTGATGACAGGCAATCCCATACATTTTACATGTGTTACAATATAACCTAGATACAATATATGTGTGTAAATCCCATTTTGAATCAGAAAATCTAACTGAATCCCTGGGAAATGATGAGATCACCAAGTGAAATAGAAAAGAGGGAGAAAGGAAAAGAGCGAAGGACAGAGCATCAGGTTAGCAAGCATGACTTTGAGGAAGACTGACAAAGAAATACAAGAAGGATCGGCCAACGAGTTATCAGAAGAGAGAAGCAGCACAAAAACCTACAGATTATCAAGGAGAAGAGGGTGATCAACAGTGACCAGGAAGGTTGACAACAATGAAGTTTGAGAAAAAGATCATTAGATTTAGAAGAAGCCTGTTCCATAGAGTTGCTCACTGCTGTCATTGAGGAGATTAGCGTACAAGAAGGATTCCCTAAAGACATAGAGCAAAGCTTCTTAAACTGTGGATGGAGACTCTATATGGGGTCATGTAATTGAATATAGGGATTGAAAAAAATTTGGCAACAGTAAGAGATAGGAAATACTCCACCAAGATTTAATTTCCACCAAGCACATCTATCTCATTAGTATGCAATTATTTGAAAGAATTTTTAAATTAAAAGAATTTAAAGAATCATTTTAAAATAAATTTCTTTATGAGTTATTATCAGGAACTGTTTGATTTGTGTACATATTTTATATGCCTATATACCTGGGGTCAAGTAAAAATTTCTCAATTTAGAAGCCCTGATAGACAGTCCTGGTTGTGGGTGACATCATACTGTGGGTACCAAGCTCAAGAACATTGTGGACTCTCCGGCAAACAGCTCAAAAGAGTTTGGACCAATGACTACATAGAAAAGAGCGAATAGATACAGAATGTTTATTGCCCAGAGTCTAATATGCATTTAGACTGTCGATCCAGAAACCTTCTCCTGGGACAGGTCTTGAAGATGGACAATGAGCTGGGCCCATTATCGAACAGGAGGAGGACAGGTGGCTCGGTCACCTAAGGAGGAATTGCAAAGGTCCATTAATGACTCCAAGTTTCCTCTAGAAAGAAAGGACCAACTTTTTTTTTTTTTTTTTTTTAGAATTTTTTTCCACAGTATATATGCATGAGTAATTTTTTTTTATAATATTGTCCCTTGTATTCATTTTTCCAGATTATCCCCCCCTCCCTCTACTCCCTCCCCCCGATGGCAGGCAATCCCATACATTTTACATGTGTTACAATATAACCTAGATACAATACATGTGTGTAAATACCATTTTCTTGTTGCACATTAAGTATTAGCTTCCAAAGGTATAAGTAACCTGGCTAGATAGACAGTAGTGCTAACAGTTTACATTCCCTTCCCAGTGTTCCTTCTCTGGGTGTAGTTATTTCTGTCCATCATCGATCAACTGGAAGTGAGTTGGATCTTCTTTATGTTGAAGATTTCCACTTCCATCAGAATACATCTTCATACAGCATTGAAGTGTACAGTGATCTTCTGGTTCTGTTCATTTCACTCAGCATCAGTTGATTTAAGTCTCTCCAGGCCTCTCTGTATTCCTCCTGCTGGTCATTTCTTACAGAGCAATAATATTCCATAACATTCATATACCACAATTTACCCAACCATTCTCCAACTGATGGACATCCATTCATCTTCCAGTTTCTAGCTACAACAAAAAGAGCTGCCACAAACATTTTGGCACATACAGGAAGGACCACCTTTTTAATACCCCCATCCTACCAGTATTGCCGTGTGGCAGTGAGATGAAGCAATCAATTGCTTCTGAAGAACTAAAGTTAATTATTGTATGGAGGATTATGAAGAAACATGGAGGATATAAGAAGGCTGCAAAAATATAAGTAATTGGAAGGTTTCAAGAATAAGAGGAAAATTCAGTTATGAGGGGAATGCATCAGAGAGAAAGATGAGCAGCTGGCTACATCTCTAAAGCAAGGGATGACAGGTGGAGAGCTAGAGTGTCCCAGTGTCATATTTTCTTCTTGTTGTTGTTGTTTGTCCTTTGTTCTCAAAAAGGGCCGTGTCATCAGGGAGGTAATCCACTTGGATTTAAGTGAGGGAAACCTGGAAAAGATCTCCTTTCTCACTTTCCTCCCCAGAGCCATCTTGGTCTAGCGACCAGACATAGATCAGGATAAGTGGAGGTGTAACATTTTAACATCAGGAAGAATCAAGGAAGGTCTCCAGCATATTGGACGGCTTCCTTCTGATGAACCTGTGGGATTCCATGGACAAGCATCTCATAGGATAGACAGGAATGAGTGAATGAATGAATTACTACCCACATCCCTGGAGAAAGAACCAGATAAGTAGCATTCAAGCCAGGAAAGTATTTGGATATTTCTTCCTGCTTCTTAATGATTGATTTTTACACCATCAATTAATCAGTACATTTACCATTCATCAGGCTAGCAACAAAGAACCTGAATTACCTCTTCAGTGAAAAGTCATGGTGTTGAGGGAACAATTAATTAAATATCTAAAAACCTGTGGAACAGAAATCCCCTGATGACTCCGCTAAGATCGAATAGCCTGTCAAATGAATGGAACTGGGGGAAAGGGCTGGGGGTGGAAGCATAGGAAAAGTATTCTTAGAGAAAGGAGATAAATGAAGGAATAAAAGGAAGGAACCCAATTTACCTTGTGGGGTGTGGACATGTGTTTCCTGACGATACAGGCCATTCATCAGCCCACTCTCGGTCCCGTAAGCTTGGGGGAGTTTCAGAGAAATGGGTTTGGCACCCAGTTTGGCACAAACTTTAATTGGGACTGTCCAAACTTCTTCACTCACTTTCCCACTTAAGAGGAATATTAAACAGATGGGTGAGCACTTTGAAACTTCAATTCCACATGTATTAATCACCTGCTTCGTGCAAGACTATGTGCCTAGAAGAGATCAGTGACAAATGCACAACTATCCCTCAGAAGTTTCCAACCTAGCAAGTGGTCAGGTGAGAGAAGAAGGGAATAGGGAACAAAATAGAATGTGCAGGGCAGTATGCCATAGAGGAGAGGACCCAGACACCCAATCCGGAGATCCAGGGTCTCTACACTCAGTCATTTAACCTTCCTCATAGAACCTCTGTTTCCTCATCGTAAATGGGGATGATAATGCTGATACCACCTACTCTGAAGGTTGTTTGAGGAAAGTACTTTATATAAACTTTAAAAGAATTGAGACAGAGAAGCAAGGAAAGGCACAAATTGATGTAAAGTGAAGTAAACCTTCATTTCCTCATCTGTAAAATGGGGATGATAATGCTTATATCACTTACTCTGAAGGTTGTTTGAGGAAAGTATTTATAAACTTTAAAAGAATTGAGACAGAGAAGCATGGAAAGGCATAAATTGATGTAAAGTAAACAGAGCCAGGAAAACAACATACACAATATTTACATTTTAAATGAAAAAGAACAACCACCTTAAACCAATTAAACATGAATGTTGCAAAATTACAGATGGAGGCTGACACTAAATTAGATGAGAATGAGCCTCCCTCCATTCCTTTGAAGGGGGTGGGCTCATTGCATATAATGTCAGAGGGTCTCAGAGTGTGGGTGGGCTTTTTCTTATGTGTGGATTGGTTTGGCTGAATTTCCCCCTCATTTTTCTTTTTTTTTTTTCAGTATTTTTTGTTTCAGAAATGAATTCAGAAATAGAAGGGGGAATCTAGATCCCCCCAAATCAATAAAATTCTATTTTAAATAGTATTGGAGAAAGGCAAGCTATTAGCTTTTTTTTTTTCCAGCATTTTTTTTTTTTTGTTTCAGAAATGATTCTCCAGGAGAAGAGATAGAAGGGGGATTCTAGATCTCCCCAAATCAATAAAATTCTATTTTAAATAGTATCGGAGAAAGGCAAGCTGTTAGCATGTTCATATTTATGGTGGTAATTAAACTGAAGTACCAGCACCGTAACAGAAGGCAGAGAGATACATAGAGCATTTATTAAGCACTTACTGTGTGCCTGGCAGAGAGAATATTTAAATATAAGTCCCAAAAGACAGTCCCTATACTCAAAAAGTTTACATTCTGATGTGAGAAGGTAACACATAGAAAGAAGATGGAAAATGAGATAGGAGAGGAACATGACCATAATGCAAGGGCTGGATGAAGATAAATCCAGAGAATCAAGAGCAAATCAAGAAAGAAATGATCATAAATGACTAGGTTAAGTTATGTCTGACTTCTGGGCTCATTTGGGGTTTTCTTGGCAAAGATACTAGAGTGGTTTGCCATTTTTTTCTCCAGTTCATTTGACAGATGAGGAAACTGACATAAATAGGGTTAAGTGACATGCCCATGGTCTCATAGTAAGTGTCTGAAGCTGGCAATCTATCCACTGTGCCATCTGGATGCCCAGATGACCAGGGAACTTCCTGAAATGGTAGTCCCAATGGAAAGAAAAGGCCTCAGGGGCTGAGACTTTTCCAAGGTGAGAAGTCAGATAGTATAGAGGAGGAAAACTCCACAAAGTCAGGGGTGGATGGAGAAAGAAGGAAGACCCTTGAGCAAATAGAATGTCCAGCTACCTCCAACTTGGGTTAGACAACTAAGCCTGAATAGCAGATAGGGTAAAAGGCAAGGAGGATTTTGAAGCCATAGATCCAGAACTGGAAGGATCTCATTGGACTGCCCTGGTTTACAGAAAAGGCATCCAAAACATAGAGTAGAAATGGGCACTCAGACAGTAAGGGGTCTGACCCCTGACTCAAAGGCAGCCGCCTTCCCCCTCACTGCAAACTACCAACACATGAGAGACCTTCTGGCTCCTTTATGATATTGTGGCCACCGAGTCACCTATCTGTTCATTGCCCCACCCATCTCCTTTCTCCACAATTAAGGATGGACATCCTTCGTCGTATCTTCTCAGGCCATTTCTTGCATATAGCTTTCTTGAATATATACTAGCACCTACTGATACCCTTTTTTATTTGGAGCATCCAGAATTTTGATTCTCCCAAGACCATGGTGTTCCATGCTTGTCAGGTGGGAATGAATTGGAATGGGAGAATATTCCAAAGTCCCAACAGAGTAGGGAATATACCAATGTGGGTATTCCCTTCAGTGGTACCTCCTGCAACCCAAGTGTGCCCACCTATTCTAGATGACTCTTGTTTGTGTCTTCCCATAGCTTTTCCCAGCATGATCCTTTTGCCATTACACCAGGTAGCACATGGGCTGAATTTTGGCCATCTTTCAAACAGATCCATTATCTCTTCTGGACAAGAGAAATTTGTGAAATTTCTTTACATCACTCCTAAGTGTTTCTTCACTTTTTAAATTTAATTTTAATTTAACACTTTATTTTTCCCCAATTACATGTAAAAGAACTTTTTTTTTTTGTTAAAGCTTTTTATTTTCAAACATATGCATGGATAATTTTTCAGCATTGACCCTTGCAAAATCTTGTGTTCCAAATTTTCCGCCCACTCCCTCCCCTAGATGGCATGAATCCAATATATGTTAAACATGTTATAATGTGTGTAAAATGACTTTTAACATTTGTTTTTAAAACTTTGAGTTCCAGATTCTCTCCTTTTCTCTTTCCCTAACCCCACTCCTCATTAAGAAGGCACGTATGAAATCATACAAAATATTTTCATAAAAATCATGTTGTGAAAGAAAACATAAATCTCCCCCCAAAAAAATCCTCAAGAAAAATAAAGTAAAAAAAAAAAAAAGTATTTGGGGGGCAACTAGGTGGCAAAGCAGATAGAATTCCAGCCCTGAGGTTAGGCGGACCCGAGTTCAAATCTGGTCTCAGACACTGAACACTTCCTGGCTGTGTGACCTTGGACAAGTCACTTAACCCCAATTGTCTCAGAAAAAAAAAAGTATGCTTTAATCTGTAATCAGACACAATCAGTTCTTTTTCTGAGTATGGATCATATTTTCATCATTAAGTCCTTCAGAATAGTCTTGGGCAAGCCTTTCTAATATTTCACAGCTTATCCATATGGATTATACAGATCTCCAATTGCCTTTGGGGGATCCCCAAGTAGGATTTCTTGACTCATATCTACATGACATCACCACTTCATACCAAAGTGGGCCTTTGTTTCTGGGAGAAGCTTGGGATCAAAGATTTTTGTGATTTCTTGTCCTTTGTTAAGCTATAGGGTACAATGCACACAAAGCACTGGGGCTGGACTCAGGAGAACCCCTTTTCATGAGTTCAAGCTCAGCTACAGACACTTGCTAGCCATATGACCCCAGGCAAGTCACTTTACCCTCTTTCCTCAGTCCAAGTCACTTTACCTCAGTTTCCTTATCTGTCAAATGAGCTGGAGAAGGAAATGACAAATTTCTCCTGTATCTTTACCAGAAACCTCCAAATGAGTCAAAAGGGACCAAAAAGACTGAACTGTTATTCAAAAGTCTCCCAATTTGACCTTCTCTTCCTCCTGTTCAGATATGGGACCAGATTATGGTTCCTGCCCTCAGGCACTTGCTAACAAGCTGTATGATTCTGGGAAAGTCATTTACCCCTTTCCGCCTCAATTTCTTCATCTGTAAAATGGAGCATGGCAGTATAACTGTGAGATATGATGGATAGAAAGCTGATCTCAGAGTCAGGAAGACCTGTGTTCAAATTTCAGCCCTGACACATCCGGTCTCCAAACAACAATTTGAGCCTCAGTGTGGCAAGAAGGGGCCGACCTATGTTGGCAGAAGGCCCCACATCAAAGGGACTCAATTCAGTTATGACTTGAGAACGGGCAAAAGTTACTGTTTATGGGACAGTCTTATCATGACCTCGTGGACTCTTCGACCCCCTGCTATCTCCTGAGAAGTGTCCAAGCTCACTTTCATTGCCTCCATGACACTCCCTCTCCATCTCATCCCCTGCCCTCCCTTTGCCTTTCACCTTCAATCTTTCCCAACATCAGGGTTTTTCCCAATGAGTCCCATCTTCTCATTTTGTGACCAAAGTATTTAAGCTTCACTTTCAGAATTTGACCTTCCAGTAAATTACCTCCATTAATTTAAGTATTGACTGGTTTTATCTCCTTTCTGTCCAAGAGACTCTCAAAAATCCTCTCCAGAAGCAAAATTTGAAAGTATCAATTCTGTGGCACTCGGCTTCCTTATAGTCCAGCTCTCCCAGCCATATACTGCTACTAAAAAAAAAAAATACCGTTTTTTCTATATAGACCTTGGTCAGCAACTTTTATTCCACTGTCCAGGTTTGCTCCAAGGAATAAATTTCTTTCATTTCTTTTAAAAATGCTTTTGGTTTCATGGCTGCAGTCACCATCTGCTGTGTGACACTGCACAAGTCATCGTGTCTGCCTCCTCAAAATGAGAATGATCAGCACCCAGCTCCCAGGGCTGTTGTGAGGATAAAATGAGATAATTTATGTAATATAGAATACATGCGTGTAACATTATATATTATAATTTTTGTAATCTTACATATATTAGATTACTAAAATGATCTCATTTTGTTTGAGATAGTTAGAAAAATCCTTTTTAAACAATATAATGTAATAATATAATTATATTGCAAGTAATATTAGCATGGTGCTTGGCACGTAGTAGGTGCTTCATAAAAGTTTACTTAAGTCTCAGTCTCTCAGCAGAATATAAAAGTAAATTATACAGTTCATTTTGTAAATCTTTTTAAAGTCTTATTGGGAATACAAGCTGGGGAATCTTTGTGTTGAACATTTCTTTTTGTGGGTAGGAAATAAATATCTGCCCTCTCCCAGATTCATATTATACATTGCTGTTTATGTTCAGTTGTTTTTTGGTTGTGTTTGACTCTTTGAGACGCCATTTGGGGTTTTCTTAGCAAAGATACTGAAGTGGTTTGCCATTTCCTTTTCCAGCTCATTTTACAGGTAGGGAAACTGAGGCCACAGGATTAAGTGACTTGCTCAGAGGCACAGTCAGAGAATGGAGCTGACCTCCAATTCTATAACCCGAGCCTCTTTCACGACAGCTGACTTGTCAAACTTACAAATGTTTTCTAAATTCCTGGTAGGAAAAAGGGACTTTCACGGCAGGACATTCAGGGAGCCACCCTCACACAAAAGCTAGGAGACAATTCCACCATGAACCTGTCCGGGGCTGCCCCTTACTTTGGTAATGAAGAGCCTGAAGGAGCTCCATTGAGTAGGTGTGGTCAAGGCCTGTGGCTGCATCCCACACCAAAAAGGCCAAATCTCCCCCAGAGATGAGGTGGGGAGGTGGGAGAAGGGGGAGGAGGGAGGTGGCTGCTCCACACTGGACATTAATTGAGCTGTGACTCAGCAGGAAGCCAGCCATGGCCTGAGTCATCCCCTGCCCTTCCACCACACCCAAGATTTTCCTTAGAAATGGAGCGGACAAATGCTCGTGGCAAAAATGAGTTTGGGATAGGGGGAGGTGGGCTTGGCCCCCCGAGTCTGTCCTGGCTCGTTCCCTGGGTGCTAAAGGCCTCCTTCTTCTGCTCTTGGACCCCCTAGCTCCCTTCCAGGCCCTTCCCAGGTACCACTTCCCACTTTCCCAGCTTCCCCCTCCAAGTTCATCTTCCCCATTCCCCCCAGTGAAATGACTTCATCTCTGGATACATTGGGTCCTTCTTTTCTCCCTCCCACTCCTAGAATATAAGCTCCTCGAAGTTAGGTGATGGTTTGGGGGGTTATTTTTTTTCTTTTTTTTTTTTTTTCTTCCTATCAGGCAGCTAAGTAAAGCACTAGGTCTGATGTCAGGTTCAAATGTGACCTTCACTTATCATGTGAGCGTGAGCAAATCCCTTAACCTACTGGTCTCAGTTTCTCCATCTGTAAAATAGCACCTGGGGCAGCTAGGGGGCGCAGTGGATAGAGCACCAGCCCTGAAGTCAGGAGGACCCGAGTTCAAATCTGGTCTCAGACACTTAACATTCCTAGCTGTGTGACCCTGGGCAAGTCACTTCACCCCAGCCTCAGGGGAAAAAAATAGCACCTGCCACCAGATTGTTGTGACGATTAAATGAGTTGTTTCTAAAGCACTTAGCCCCATTCCTGGCACACAGTAGGTGCTCTGTAATGCTTATTCTCTTCCTCATTCAGCCTGGGTCGAACACAGTGCTAGAAATGATAGGCGAGGCTTAATAAATGCTGCTGAGCTAAATTGTTAAAGGAGGAAAAATCTCTGATTTCATGGTCTAATGTTACAGAGGAAGAAGCTCAAGCCCAGAGTGGGAGTGAGTGACCAAGCTCACACAGCCAGGAAACTGGAGAACCAGCATTTAAACGCCCACCTTCTCACTGCAGGCTGCAGCTCCTAGTTCTCTCAATGCCCCCCATCCCCGAGGGGGGTCAGCTCCCCCTTGACTGGTAGACTTGGGAGGAGGCAAGCTCCAGAGGAGAGGATGCAAGTTGGAGTCATCCTAGAGTTACGAGCTATGTGACAGTGGACAAGTCATTTTCCTTCTCCAAGATTCCGTTTCCTCATCTGTAAAACTGGGACGATCCTTTGCCCAGCAGCTTCCCAGGGCTGTTATGAGGAAAGAGTTTTGCAAACCTGAAAAGCGTTACAGAAATGTGAGTCCTTAACAGTTGTGATGACTCACATGTGGAACAATTAAAAGAATAATACAAGGAGCATGCCCTGGAGTGCCAGATTCAGTCAGGGATGGAAAAGGTCACCATGGCCGCATTCACTGGGGAAGGCTCGCTTCCTGGACAAGGTGGGGCAGCAAAGGGGAGTGAAAGGAGCACTGAGCTGGGAGTTGGAAGACCTGAATTCAGATTCTGACTGTTATGAAAGCAAGGAAGGAAAGAAATGGAGGGAGGGAGAGAAAAAGGAAGGAAGGAAGGAAGAATGGAAGGATGGAAGGAAGAAGGAAGGATGGAAGGAAGGAAGGAAGGAAGGAAGGAAGGAAGGAAGGAAGGAAGGAAGGAAGGAAGGAAGGAAGGAAGGAAGGAAGGAAGGAAGGAAGGAAGGAAGGAAGGAAGGAAAGAAGGATGAAAGGAAGGAAGGATGGAAGGAATGGAAGGAAGGATGGAAGGATGGAAGGAAGGAAGGAAAGAAGGATGGAAAGAAGGAAGGAAGGAAGGATGGAAAAGAAGGAAGGAAGGAAGGATGGAAGGAAGGATGGAAGGAAGGAAGGAAGGTTGGAAGGAAGGATGGAAGGATGGAAGGAAGGAAGGAAAGAAGGATGGAAAGAAGGAAGGAAGGAAGGAGGAAGGAAGGAATGATGGAAAGAAGGAAGGAAGGATGGAAGGAAAGAAGGATGGAAAGAAGGAAGGAAGGAAGGAAGGAAGGAATGATGGAAAGAAGGAAGGAAGGATGGAAGGAAGGATGGAAGGAAGGAAGGAAGGAAGGATGGAAGGAAGGAAGGAAGGAAGGTTGGAAGGAAGGAAGGAAGGATGGAAGGAAAGAAGGATGGAAAGAAGGAAGGAAGGAAGGAAGGTAGGAAGGAAGGATGGAAAGAAGGAAGGAAGGAAGGAATTAGAAGGTGGAAGGAAGAAAGAAAGAGAGACGGGGAAAGTTTATTTAATTTATTTAGTGTCAGTGCTGAGATACAAATACACCCCCAAAAAAATAGTCCCTGTCCTCAAGGAAATTAAATTTTAATGGGAGACGATAATACTAAAAGAAAATTGGAAAGAGAGGTAGAGAAGAAAAAGGTTGGGGGGAGGGGGAGTGGAAGTTGTGGGAGTCCTGGGCTGAGAAGGGTTCCAAGTGAGCTTGTGGCTGATGGAGACACTTCTGATGGAGGTTCTAAGCGGGAACTCCCCAGTCAAAAGAGGAGGTCACAGGGGTGGAGAAGACTAATGCGAAAGAGAGGGAAAGGTCATCATGGGAGTCACAGGCTGGGCTGTGTCTGAAGTGAGAGACACTTACTGAAATATTTTTTAACACAAACAGCATGAATTCCAGGTTAAGAGTCCTTGGATTAGATGATCTCTAAGGCCCCTGATGAAATATTATCTCATAGATTGCATTGTATTGTACATTATTCAGAATATAATATTATTCTATATTCTAAAACCCCTTTTTTCTGCTTTGACATTCTATTTTTTTCTATAGTCTCTGACAATCTCTATTCTCAGGTTCAGCACCAATATTTTATATTTCATATTCTAAGCAAGAGCGTATGGTACAGGGGAAAGAGTCTACTGGCTCTAGAGTCAGAAAACGTGGGTTTGAATTCCCCTCTATCACCACCATCTTGTAACCTTGGGCACTCGGGATAACCTCTCTGAGCCTTAGTTTCCTCATCTGAAAACTGACAGACAGGTTGGATGAGAAGAGCTCTGAGGTCCCTGCCAGCGCTAATAGCGTGTATCTTCTCCTTCCCAGTCAGTCAATCAGCAAGCATTCACTAAGCACTTACTACGTGCCCCACACTGGCTAAATAAAAACAAAACTGGGCCAGCTCTCCAAGGGCTTACATTCTATCCCGCCGTCCCCTTCTCTAAGAAGGTCTAAGCTACCCAGTCTGATCAGTCGAGTCATCTCCCAACAGCATCTTGGGTAGCTTTGGGAAGGGCCATTGGCCGGGGCAATTTGTCAATTGTACCAATGGCAACTGAGTTCCAATAACTGAGGCAAGCCAAAGGGTGTCCATGTCATGGAAAAAGCCAATCTGTGTCTCCTGGGACAGGCTATGGTCTCTCCCTTCCCCGCTCACGTTCTTACCTGACAATTGTAAGATTTCTAAAGATCATAATTCTTCCAGAGAAAGAAGCGGTAAATAGATGTATAGAATGGTTTTACACGTGTTTATGCAGTGTGTATATGTGTATATATGTATATATATATATATATGTAGGTATGTGTGTGTATGTGTGTGTGTGTATATATATATATATATATATATATATATATATATATATATATATATATATAAAAAATTGTGTCTGATGGTAGCCATTTCTAGGGCAGAAATGGGGGGAGGGAAGAAAAAAAGGGAAAAAAGAAAGTCACAGGATTATTATATATTTAAAAGAAATAGCAAGTTGTACATAATGAATGGACATAACAGATTTACAGTTTCATACACATCTTTTTTAAAAGAAATTCTACAAATATGGAAATTCTTGTGTTATTTCATAAATTAAAAATGAAAATAAAGTATTATAATTCTTTTTATATATAGAAATGTGTATATTCATAGGTGTTTGTCAAGTTCCTAATAATGAAAAATAAAGGATTTTTTATTATTCTTCTTTTTTAAAAAAGTTAACAGGTTTGAAAGAAGGATAATGATTAGACTTCACAACTAGCTACCCATTGGTGAGGGGAGGCAATAGGGTATGGTTGGTCTCCAGAAACCTTATCTATATTTCAACTTGGGTTTAAATCTTATCCAGTGGAGAACCCCGTCAGATAGGTATCAAAGATATTATTAGACCCATTCTTTGGGAAACTAACTGAGGCTGGGAGCCATTGAGTGACTTGGGCACATATACACAGAGAGTGAGCCTATGAGGTAAGATTCAAATCCACATCTTCCAGACTGCAGACAACACCCCACTGACTGGGCCAAGAGCTCTACTCAGAAGGCAAATCAGCTTCTTAGTCACATTATTTCTGCCAAATAATGAGCTATTTTGTTTGAGGGTTTGGATTTAGGATGAGGAAAGGAGGGTTTGTGCTTGAATAGACTAACAAGAAACTTCGAACAATGATTTCATTTCCCGTCTTCTTAAAAAAACTCATGGATATAACACATTCATTGATCATTTCTGCAGGCTTGGGCCAGGAAAAGCAGTTTCTTGGGAGTTATCATGTGGAAATCACATTCTGTTTCCTAATCTCTTCACAACCAACTCCCCATTCAAGAAATGATACGAATAACATCACCCTATGAAGAAATGACTGACATCCCGGCCTCCCAACTTCGGCTCAGAATTACAGCATTTCAGAGTTGGGGATGGGCCCTGGAGCTATCTATTCCAACCCCCATCCAAACCAGAGTCTTCTTTTTTTTTTAAATGAATAAAATTTGAGGGTTGAGAAACAGGAAGATGAAGAGCATCTGGACCCCAAGAACATCCCAATAACTAAGAATTTGGTCATACCAATCAACCAACCAATCAACCTGATAAAATAGAAGAGTGTAAACTCCTTGAGAATAAAGGTTCTTATTTTAATCCCCACCCTGACTAAAGTACAGCAGATATACAAATAAATGATTGGATAAATGGAGAGATGGGAAAGGCACTTATTAAGCATTTTAAAAGGCCTAGAGTAGTGAGATACCATTGTGGATAGAGTACTGAATCTGGTTTCAGACTTACTAACTGTATGACAGTGGGCAAGTCACTTAATCCTGTTTGCCTCAGTTTCTTCATCTGTGAAATGAGCTAGAGAAGGAAATGGCAAATCATTTTAGTGTCTTTGCTAAGAAAACCCCAAGGTGGACCAATTTGGCAGCTGTCCCAACTCCTCTCCAAGGCCCGACTTCAAACCACACTTTGGTTGATTCAGTATTTTACATTTGGGACAATCCAAATGATAAACCCAAAGGGCTAAAAGTAATACCGACCTTGGGTACCACTGCAGGCCTGTGGGCCTTCCTTCTCCAACAATATAAAGACATATTAGAGTATGAAAGAAGAAAAGGATGAGAATAAATTATTTTATCTATTTTTTATTAGATTAGAATAAATTATTTTATTTATTTTTATATATTTATTATATATAAATATATATTATATATTATATTTTTATTTTTATTATATATTATGTATATATTATATATATTATATATTTTATTTTTATTTTTATTATATATTATGTATATATTTTATATATATTATATATAAATACATATTATAAATATATATTTATATATTTATATTTATTTTTATATATTTAAATCAGCTTCTTTTCTAATTGAGCACTGTAAGAAGTGATGACAACCAGTTTGTGGGGCTACTGAATGATACATCAGAAAAACAACTTATGTTAGGATTTCTCTACAGTCTCACAGAATGTACAAATAAAAACGCATCTAAAAAAGGATGTCTGCCCACTTTGCAGCTCATATTCATCCTATCAACTTGAAAAGAATTTAATCCACTTGTACGGATGAGAGGGACCTTACTTAGACTTGAAAGGCATTCATAGAGACAAGCAAATTAAGAAATTCAATAAAAACTAAAAATAAAACCCATTGCTTGAAATTGAAAAAAAAAAAAAGAAGAAAGAAAGAAGGAAAGAAAGAAAGAAGAAGAAAGAAAGAAAGAAAGAAAGAAAGAAAGAAAGAAAGAAAGAAAGAAAGAAAGAAAGAAAGAAAGAAAGAAAGAAAGAAAGAAAGAAAGAAAGAAAGAAAACCCAAAATGGGGCCACTAAGAGTTATCTGAAAAAGACTGAACAACAAAAATATTGAATTTGAGCTGAACTGAACATTTAGTCAAATATTTTATAGAGTCTCCCAATCCATGCCCCTGATTTCTCCCCTCTCCCGCCATTCCTAAAACTTGTTGCCACATGAAAGAAACTCAGAGAATTTTAGAACTGGATTATCAGATTTTCTATAGATTCATCAATTTTAGAACTGGAAGGAGCCATAGGGATCAATTAGTCCAATCTATCCTCATGTTACAGAAGAATAAACTAAGGTTTAGAGAGATGAAGTAAACTTTTTTTAAAAATAGTGAGGGACAGCTAGGGGGCGCTGTGGTTAGAGCACCAACCTTAAATTCAGGAGGACCTGAGTTCAAATCTGGTCTCAGACACTTAACACTTCCTAGCTGTGTGACCCTGGGCAAGTCACTTAACCCCAGCCTCAGGGAAGAAAAGAAAAAATATAGTGTTTATTTATTTGCAAGGCAATTGGAGTTAAGTGACTGTGACTTGCCCAAGGTCGCCTAGTTAGTAAGTAAGTTAAGTATCTGAGAGGTCACATTTGAACTAGGATCCTGCTGATTTCAGGGTAAGGATTTGACTGCATCATCTAGCTGCTCTAGAGATGAAGTAACCTATTGAAAATGAATTAGGTGTACAGTTTCACAGCCCATCGAGTCCAGTACTTCTGCCTGAGTATGGCACTCTTCCCTCTAAACCATAATGCCCAACACTTTCATTTTACAAAAAAAAAAAAAAGACAAGTTCTAGTTAAATGCAAATTAATTCCAGAGCAAGAAATGGTAGCAAGTCTTCTGATTCTTATTTCAGTTCTCTTGCCACTACTTTCATCTTGACTGCTTACTAAAATCATTTAGTGTTATCCAGTAGTGTGATAGTAAAACATTTAACAACAAGCTCTTAGGGAGGAGGGAGATATACAGAGGACAAATTTTAAGTTTAATCTGTATTGTTATTTTTGCATTATTTTCTTAGGTCTAGAAAATCAATAAAACAATTACTCAAGCCTGATTTTAGTGTTTGCTCATTTCCTATAAACTCATATTATCTCCTCCACGTGAACCAGAACCAGCAAATCTCTGATGTCATTCCACTGGGATGAGAACAAAGTTCAAATTCATTATCCATTTTCAGCCGCATTTTTTTGACCCTACATTCCAACCAAACTGGTTTATTCCAAACCCCTGTGCCTTTGTCTACCAGATCCACCCATATCCTCATCTCCATGCTCTATATCCTGCCCCTTCTCTTAAGTTCTACAAGTACAATATGGACACAGAAAAGAAAAACACATGTATGGGAGGTGGGAGATAAAATGTTTTGTATCAATCAATGGATAAACACTTATTAAGTACCTACTATTTACCAGGTACCATGCTAAGCACTGGAGATACAAAAAAAGACAAAAGACAGCTCCTGAAGGATTTAATAGGGAAGAGAATATACAAAGCAAGCAATGTATGGTAAATATGGAAATAATTAAGAGAGGGAAGGCACTGGAATGAGGAAATGGGAAAGACTTCCTGCAAAAGATGGGATTTTATCTGGGACATAAAGGAATCTAGGGAAGCTAGCAGGTAATAGTAAGGAAGAAAAGCCTTCCAGGAGGAAGTAGGGAGGTGGGGGAAAGATGATCAAAAAAAATGCCTGAAGCTAGACATGAAGTGCCTTGTTCTGGACCCACCGGGAGGCCAGAGTCTCTGAACAGAACTGGATTGGGAGGAAAGTGTAAGAAGCTTGGATGGAAGAAGTCTAGGTTGTAAAGACTTCCAATGCCAAACAGAGCGTCTTGGATTTGATCCACTGGATCCGCTGGAATTTATTGAATAAGGAGGTGACATGATCAGAGCTGTGCCGTAGGGAAACCACTCTGACAGCTAACTGGAGGATGAATTGGAACCGGGAGAGACTTGAAGCAAGCAGATACTACTGCAATAGTCCAGACATGAGGGGATGAGGGTCAGCGCTAGAATGGGGGCAGCGTCAAAATACAGAGTCTCCTATTAGGGAGATGTTACACAGAAGATAGTAAAGATCTGGGCAGGAGATTGGATATAGGGCTACGTGAAAAGAACCCAGGATGGCTCCCAGATTGGGAGCCTAATGGAGGGTGGTGTTGCCCTACAGTGATGGAGACAGCAGGACAGGGGAAAGATTTTATATAGGAAACACAAAATATATTTTGTAGAGAACAGAGGGTAAGTCAGTTTTGAGGTAGCTGGTCAGACAGTATACAGGCCTGGAGCCTGGACAAGCCAAATTCAAATCCAACCTCAGTTACAAGCCATGTGACCCTGAGCAAGTCCTTTAACCTGCACCTGCCTCAGTTTCCTCATTTCTAAAATGGGGAGAATAACAGGATTATTGTGAGAATCAAAAGAAATAATATTTGTAAAAGGCTCAGCACAGTACCTGACACACAGTAGGTACTATATAAATGCTTATTCCCTTTCCACTCCCTTCCAATTTGGCTAGATTAGGAAGCACACGAGGAAGAGTAGAAGTCTGGAAAGAGATGTTAAAACTCAATTATATAGAGATATAAGGGACAAAACAGAGGACTTTGTATTATGTCTTAGACCAGAGAAAAGAAGGATCCTCAGAAGGTCCTGAAACAGAAAAGCATCAAGGCCAGACCCGTACTTTAGTATCCGCTATTTGGCAGGCTGGAGAAGAGAGAGACTGGGGGCAGGGAGACCAAGTAGGAGGCAAGGAAAAGGGGCGAGGAGGGCTTGAATGAAGTGGGATGGGGAGGCCATATGAATGTCGAGAGACACCAAGAAGGTAGAATGGCAAACCAACTCAACAGTGGTGGGGAAGAGAGGAAGGGCCAAGGATGTTGCTAAGATGGAAAGCCCAAATGACTGAAAGAATGGCCATGTTCCTAGCAGCAAAGGGGAACTAAGGAGAGGGGATGGTTTAGGCAGATAGTTTTTGTTTTGTTTTGGAGTTGGGTTTTTCCCCTGTTTGGATATGTTGAGTTTGAACCATGTCTAGAAAATGATACGTGACTGGAGCTCCTGAAGGAAATGGCTGGTGAGGGAGAGCTGGATCATCTGTAAAGAGATGATCATTGAGCTCATGGGAACTGCCGAGATTACCAAGGGAGAAAGAGCGGGGAGAGAAAAAGAGAGGGTCCAGCGAGCCTCCTGCTCCCCCAATGCCATAGTCTCCTCTACATCATCTCTGATAAGTCATTTGTATGTGGCCAGTGGGGTGCTGGACAATAAACGTTTAACAATCAGATCTCCCCCCCCATAGGTCCTTATGACACATTTTTACATTTAATCTGAAATGTTAATATTTTCTCCTCATTATTTTCTTATGTCTTTGTTGTTCAGCCATTTTTCAGTTATGTCTAACCCTTCTTGACCCCATTGATCTGGGACACAAAGGATTCATAGGTAACAGTAAGGAAGAAAAGCATTCCGGGAGTAAGTAGGGAGGTTGGGGGAAAGATGGTCCCCAAAAATGCCAGATATTGATTTGCTATGTTCTTCTCCAACTCATTTTACAGTTGAGGAAACTGAGGCAACCAGGGTTAAGGGACTCACTAGAGTCACACAGCTAGTAAGTATGTGAGACCAAATCTGAACTCATGAAGAGGAGTCTTCCTGACTTCAGATCCAGCTCTCTAGCCACTGTGCCATCCAGCTGTCCTTCTTCAGTCTAGATAATACACAAAGCAAGAGATTCGGATTTATAGCATTTGCAGATTTTCTGAAGAACGAGTGCTCATATTGAAAATTTAACAATCAGCTTTGTGGCCCCTATATTTAGCCCACTAACTCTAAGACCCATTCTTCAAAAATAGCCTCCTTTCTTACTTATACAATCAAGTCGCTGGAAGAAAATGAACTGGGTCTCAAAATGATGGGAGCATCCCTCAGCTTCAGCCACACTAATGCAATTCACTTATCTTTCTTAAGCAGATTGTACTTCTCACTTCTGAAAACACTTCCCCTAAAATACCCAAACAAAATCCCCTCCAAGGACAGTCCCTGAGAAATGTGTTTCTGGATTATTCAACGAAAGGAGAGCTGCGTCCTTTAGCTTGCACAATGTGGTACTAATAGCAGCCGCTGGATTTGGCCAGCTTTGTATGGTTTCCCTGTGTTGACCCTATTTATCTCAATGTCACCATGGCGGAAAGGGCAATGTGGTGCAATGGATGCAGAGCCAGCCTTGGAGACAGGAAGACCATGCGATTCTCTAGGACTATCAGATGTTTGAGTTCCTATTCCCCTAGCTGCTCAGTCAGTCAAGCATTTATTAAGCACCTACTTTATTCCAGGCTCTGAAGAAATTCTAAATCTGATCCCAAAAGATACAGGAGGAACCACTGGAAATATTAATATATTAATTTTAAATATTATCTTTAAATGTGCCCATCTGAAATTCTTCATACATGGCAATTTGAGAGGACCGTGTCCCACAAAGCAGCGGGGTTTCTGTGCTTTGTCCAAAGCTAAACTTGTCACATTTGTTAACATCCCACAATTTGAGTCAAGGATGGCCTTTCACAAATCTGGGAAGTCCCAGGCGCCTTCCTAATGTACCACTGCCCTCTATTGGATGGAGCACGTCAGATAGGCAGCTCTACACCCATGTGGGTAAGGGAACCATCAAATGAAAGATGGGGGTCCAGAGCTAGCATCTTCTTACAGAACCTATGGCTGTAGATTCCCATAAATCAGAGACCCTCTCTGTGTTTGCATCCATGTTGTTGGGTTTTTAATAGGTATTTTTTGCTTTTACATCATTTTCATTTCCTAATATATCCCTCCTCTCTCCTGGACCTAGAAAACCATCTCTTGTAAAAAGGAAAAAAATCAGTTCAGCTAAATTAATATATTTATATTGATAAATATATATTTTAATAATATATTATATAAATTAATATAATCTGATCATATATTCGATACTCTGCATCTCTAGTACTCCACTTCTACAAAGAAGAGAAGGAGTTTCTATATTAGATGAGGCAGAGTGATTCACAGCAACTCAAGTAAATCTTGGCTGGACGGCAAGAGATCGGGGTACTAAGCCCCTGTTTGACTAGGAACCCAGCCTGTGATCTTGTACAGTTTTCCTTCCGTTCCCCTTCTGCAGAGAGAGCAGATTAAATTTAGACAGAGTTAGGAAGACATAGGATCCGGTATCATCTTGGACATCATGTGTCCACAGACAAGTTATATAAACCCTGACCTTCAATTTCCTCGTCTATTAAGTGGGGCTGACAAAATACCCATCACACCTATTTCACAGGATTGATGCTGACTATGGACCAGTGGACTTTCACTTCAGAATTAGTCAAAATGCTAGGTCCTGCCAATCAGATGAATCAGGAGCATTTCAAAAGAGAGCTGGTGAGCCGGCGGGATCTCCCGGGAAGACGTCATGTCAAATTAATCCCATTTTTTTCTTAAAATATGTTAATTCTCATGTTGTTTTTTGATAAGATTACAAGATCAAGGGGATGCCATAAACCTGGAATGACTGGATTCCACCCAGACACTTAGAAAACCTTCAGGCTGACCTTGTAGACAAGATGGAGAGATGTGGGCCAGTTTTCTGGGTGGTGGAACAATTAATTCAAAACTGGACACAAAATAGATTAATATCAGTCTGCAGGGTGAACTCCAGTGGGACGTCCAAAGTATGAGTCCTTGATCCTGGGTGTTCAATATTTTTATCAGTCCCTTGGAGAAAGGCATGGGTGCTACCCTAGTCAGATCTCAAAGTCACGATGCAGTCCCAAAGCTAGATAGAGCCATCTCATTGTCCCCTGAAAAATTGCTCCACTATCTTTTTGTTCTGGACTTAGTTTAGAGTAATTATTTAAAGGAATTTGGAGACATTTAGGGGAGAGTCCCTGCCTTTATACCACCATCTTGACCCCCCTGCTACACTGGTCAGCCAGGAAAAGGACACAAAATGAAGGAATTTGAGGTCCTATCTCTTGCTTGTCCAGACTGGCCCATTTTCACATGCGTGTGCTCCTGGATACTATCCATCTACTATCTCTCAGGGAGAAAGAAGGAAGAGAAAGCTCACACATACACATACACCCCAGTAGGAAATCCAAAAAAGAGTAAACATTGGCTCTGCCTTAACAAACACGCTCCCTTAAAAAAGACTAGAAATCAACTCTCCTCGATTCTTATGGCTTACAGACACAAGCTCTCAGGAGTTCAATCCATTTCTCCGTTCAGATGATTCCCACATCCATTTAGTCATCCCTCTTCTCTCCTCTGAGCTCCATTCCTGCATCACTGCTTGCCTCTTGCACTTTTAAAATTGAATATCATATAGATGTCTTTTTTTTTTTTTTTTGAGACAATTGGGGTTAAGTGACTTGTCCAGGGTCACACAGCTGGTAAATGTCTGAGGCCAGATTAGAATTCAGGTCTTCTGACTCTAGGGCTTATACTCTAGCTACTGCACCACCTAGCTGCCCCTCTACTATTTGTTTTATAAGAGAACCAACATGGAAGTTGAAAACTCCTGGATTCAATATACTAAGCATAGGACCCTGGCAAAGCACATGATTTCTGCACTTTGGGCATCTCACTAAGACTAGAAATCCCAGAGAAAGCAATGTCTTATATTAGGAGAGGGAGTTTTCCTGTACCAGTTCCTCCCCCTTATACCTTCCACTGACTTATTTTGAATCATTATATATGTGTACATGCTGTTTCTCCCAGTTGAAACTTAGTTCTTTTAAGGACAGAAATTTTGTTTTTGTTTTTTGTCATTGTTTCCAAAGCTCAATGCACATAGTAGGGATTACTTTTCCCAGAATTCTATTTTAAAAGCCCCCAAAGGGGAAACTAGTGGTTAGAGCACCAGCCCTAAAGTGAGGCTAACCTGAGTTCAAATCTGACCTCAGACACTTAACACTTCCTAGCTGTGTGACCCTGAGCAAGTCACTTAACTACAATTGCCTCAGCCAAAAAAAAAAAAAAAAAAAAAAAAAGCCCCAAAGATTTTTTAGCTTCAAAATTTCCAGAAACTGTGGATCTAAAACCATAGCATCTAAAGGGTTTTAACGTAAAACTGGCTAAATCAAGAGTGGTACAGGGAAGAGACCTCTGGGAAAAGCAGGCTGGAGAGTTAACATGGCATGATGGATTTGGAACACACTGGTTTAGGAGTCAAGAAGACTTGAGTTCAAATGCTTCCTTGGACTCTTGGAATTTCTAACTTCCTCAAAGGACACCCTCCAAAGACATAAAACCCTCTCTCCCTTTATAAGTTTTTGCTTCTTCTTGAAATGACTTTTTAAATTATTGGCTCTAATTGTACCTGTTTAACATATATTGAATTCCTTGCTATCTAGGGGAGGGGATGGAGGGAAAGGAAGGAAAAACATTTGGAACACAAAGTTTTCCAAGGGTGAATGTTTAAAAAAACTATCTTTGCATGAGTTTTGAAAATAAAAAACTTTATATTAAAAAAATATTTGCTTCTGTATATGTTGTGTCATCCACCACCACCGCTATCCCAGTAGAACACAAGTTCCTTGAGAATAAGGAATTTTTCATTTTTACCTTGTATCCCAGACTTAGGACAGTGTTTGTTTCCCTGTGGCACATTGTAAACCCTTGTCTGAATGAGAAAGAAGCACTGACCTGACCTGACACGGCACTGGCATCTCCTCTCTCCTTTCAGCTCTTTGCCAAATCTCTACTGTCTTCCACTCACCCACCTCTTGGGGCTTTTTCAAATCTCATTCACTTCAGTGCTTCCCCATTCATGATGCCCCAGTAGCCGCAACATTTGCTGGCGTGATACAAAGGAGGAGATGCTGCCCAATGAAGAATATTTGTGCTCCCTCACGTCCTGATCCCCCATTCTCTCTTAGCATCAGCCAGGAAACAGAATGTATTGATCCAGCCCTCATGCCCAGGGGAAGGAGAGAGAGAAAATTTTGTGTGTGCCATATGAGGGTGAGAGCAGAGCGGAGGGGGCAGGAGAGGAAAGAGAGGAGAGAAAATGAAAGTGGAAAGGAAGGAGAGAGAAAGAGAGAGAGATAAGAAAATGAAAACAGTAAGAAAGGAGAGAATGAGAGAGGAAAGAGAGGAGAGAAAAAGAAAGGAAGAGAAGAGAAAGAGGTAGAGAAGAGAGAGGAAAGAGAAAAGAGAGGAGAAAGAAGAAAAAAGAGGAAAAGAAAGAGGGGAGAGAGATACAGAAACAGGCAGAAATAGAGACAGAGAGGGAGGAGAAAAAAAGAAATAGAAAAGAAGAAAAAGAGAGAGGAAAAAGAAGAGAGAGAAAGAGAAAAGAAAGAACAGAAAGAAAAAAGAGGAGAAAAGGAAGAGAGTGAGAAAGGAAATAGTGAGAGAGGAGAGGAGAGAAAGAGAAAAAGAAAAAAGGAAGAAAGACAGAGAAAGAGAGAGAAATAGAGAGAACAAAAAAGAGAAAGAACAGAAAGAGGAAAAAAAGAAGAGAGTGAGAAAGGAGAGAATGAGAGAGGAAAGAAGAAGAGAAAAAAGAAAAAAGAATGAGGAGAGAAACAGAGACAGAGAAAGGGAGGAGGAAAAAAGAAAGGAAAGAAGAAAAAGAGAGAGGAAAAAGAAGATAATGAGAACAGAAAGTGAGAGGAGAGAGAGAAGAGAAAAAGAAAAAAAGAGAAGAAAAAGACAGACAAATAGAGAAAGAGGGAGAGAAGAGAGAGAGGAAAGAGAAAAGAGAGGAGAAAGAAGAAAAAAGGGAGAGAGGAGGAGGAAGAAGAGGAGAGAGAAAGAGAAAAAGAGAGAAAGAGAGAGGAAAGAATGGTCCTCTGCAATGGAATTTCTATTTAAGTCTTCTTTACAAGAAAAAAAACAAAAACAAAAACAAAAAAAAACCCTATTTGGGATCTTTGGTTCCTGCTCAGTCCTTCTTTTCACAAAGCCAAGACAAGATAGAGCAGTTGAGGGATTCCCAGGACAATAGAAGATGGAGCTCTGTCCCCTCCTACAGTCCTTTGAACCCCCCACTCTCGCCCCTCTGACACATCTGCAACATTTCCAGATTGGGAGAAATAGGGTTTTTTCTCTGACCACATCTTTGGCTTTTTGTGTGTGTGTGTGGGGGGGGGGAGAAGTGGCATTAATGGGTATAAGTGTTTTAATTTTGCTTTTAAAAAACTTACCCTCACTCTTAACTTTCCTTCCCTGAGTCCAATTATTCGAAGCCTCTCTCGGCCTCTATCAGTCTTCGCTGAGCTGAAGGTTTCGTACTTCCCTTTTCTGTCCTTCCCCTCCCCCTGGTCTTTCGATTCATCTTATTTCTGCCTTCTTTTCCACCCCCTCAAGTTCTGCTGTGGTTTCTAATGATTTCCCTTGTGTTTCATCACTCTAGTGAGGCCCAAAATAGAATGAGCGAGAGGCCTTCCAGGAGATGGAAAAGAGGCAGACGTGGGGAAATCAAAGAAAGAGTGATGGGCTTTGTCCACATAGTCTGGGGAGAAGGGACATCAATTAATTCCTCTTCCCCTAGGAAGGGAAAGAAGTTAGGCAGAGGTGGAACCAGGGTGGGACCAGCAGGACTTTGTCTAAGGTTGCCAAAATTTAGAACTTCAATACTGCTGAATGCTGACTTTAGTGAGCAAGAAAAATTAAAACTACATGCCATACTTTCTCTCTCTTGGGGTGTTCCCCCAGATGAGCATCTTTCCAGTTCAACTCTGGGCTGCTTTCTCACCATCATCCTCCCCTCAAGGCAATGTCAAAATCATTATTCTAACAGTCCCGTTCATGGGGCCTTCTGTCCTGGGGCCTCCCCCATAACTGAATCTATCTTTAAAAGTTCATTTATGGATATATTTTATGCCAGTGAGGGTAGGTTTTGTGAAGCTTCTCAAGGCATCAAAATCAGTAGTTATATGCAAATATCCAGCCATCCATCAGTCAGTCAACTTTTTTTTTAATCCTATAAAAGATCACTTTTTCCAACTTGGTTCTTATTTTTGTTCTCCCCATCCCTCTGGTAAATAAGAACCAAGCTGGAAAAAAAATTATGTTTTATAGGATTAAAAAAAAAAAAAGTTGACTGACTGATGGATGGATGGATATAATAGGGGGCAAAACACGATAGTGACATGGGAGTAATATAAGCAGATCACTATAAGAGGCTCTTGCCATCCCTTTTACACTCTGTGGCCATACCCAAAGCCTCTGCACAACATCATCAGAGCCGAGCTTCCTCCCCATCTGCTCCGTTGGCAGGGAAATAACCAAATGGGGCAGGTACAAGATTGTCCTTAGCACTTTAGTTTGAGGGGAATTACAATGACAATACCTCTATAAGCCAAGAAAAATAACTCAACTCATCCTTTAGCTGGAAAGAATAATTGACTAAAATAGGACACGATTCAAGGGTTCCCCTCTTCTTTGGCCATTGCACTGACACAAGTGCTTTTCCGGCTTTCCAAAAGAGTTTCAGCATCACAAGATCTCAAGGGGATGGTTTGTCCCAAGCAGGAACATTTTGTGACGGCCGTTTGTCGCTCTGCTGGTCAGATCACTGCTGTTATTTACTGTTTTCCTACTGGCCTACATGTCAAGATTGTTACATTTTCGGTGTATTAAAATATTAAAATCATCAAACTGCAAGTCACGGCTTTTTAAAAATTGTTTAGTTGATTGTCGAGGCTTAAGAAAATGATAGAGAAAATGTGAATAATCCAGATTAAACTTGAAAAGTGTGTCCTGAATACATTTTTGGAGAGCTGGTTGTTAAATGTTTATCAACACATCTCTAGATACTGATTCCCTGTACTCTGAATGAAATAGCATTGTGTAAGAATGCACCAACAAGACTTTGACCAGGTCCCGTTAACAGTCTCATCCAGTTTTATCCATCTGTAAAATAGAAATGATGATATTTGTATGACCTAGTTCACAGGATTTATAAAATTACAGATTTGGAGCTGGAAAAGGCCTCAGAAACCATCGAGTCTTGCTTTCCCTCACAGGTTATAGAGGATGAAAAAGACCTAAAAGAAGAGGTACAATCACCATTTAGGAAGAGGTAACTGGAATGGGAAATATGAAATAGTTTTAGGAGAACAATAGATTGTAAAAAGAAGATCATATAAAAATAGCATAATAGAGATTCAGTTCGTGACATGGAACAACCATGACGACATCTACCACAGGTACAAACGAGTGCTATTTATTATGTGAATCAACAAGGAGTTAGCAAGGAAAAGAGTTAACAATTAACAAGGGGAAAGCCAATTTCCCTGGTGGAACTCACAATTAACCAGGAGGAAGCTCCATTAAAGAGAAGGCGGGAGTACACCATTGATTAGCAGGCTAAATCCATAGAGGAGTTTAGAAGACTAACCCCAAAAAGGGGATAGCGGCCTTGACTGCTGGGCTAACCCTAAGAGGGATTTATGCCCTAAAAGAGTTAGCTATGATGAGAAAGGGGACTGCGAGGCATTAGGGGGATAAGGGGAGCAGTGAGAAGAAAGACAGTGAGAGGCAGGACACCCCATGGCAGGGATCTAGCAGAACTCTACACCGGAAGTGGATCTTTTATAGAAGAAATATAATCTTGGAGGCTGACATCATTACTTGGCTTCTGATTGGATAAGTAAATGTGGAGTTTCTAGAGACCCCCACATAGGAAGTACACACCAGAGTAGGATTTGAACTCAAGACTGCTGTTTTGGAAGCCAATGCTTCTGCCAGTACATCATGCTGACTATTACTCCCTTATTTTACAGAGGGGGAAACTAAGGTAAATAAGTGATTTGCTCTAGATAAATTAAGCTATCAATGATTATATAAGTGGAATTTGTTTTCACATGACTCAGGGTAGTTATTCACCTGCTATCCCTTCATCACACTTGAGAAATAGGACTGGCTTCTGTCTTTCTTCATATCCCCACCTCTTAGTGCCTTGTGAAGATCAAATGAGGTAATACAGTAAAATGCAAAAAGGGGATAATAAGAACATCTGCCCCCATCCCAGGATCCTGATGAGGGATCAGGGCCCCATAACTGTGGCCATTATTGGAGCTGGCCTGAATGGTAGAGACTTCCTTTTCTCTTTGCTCCCCTTCCTACCTAAGTCAGTTGGACCATTTTCATTTCTCTGGAAACCTCTGGATCCAACAGTTGAGGAAAGTTAGTATGGAAAAAAGAAGCAAGTGAGAAGCTGGACCCAGAGGAGTTCCTTCTCTTATGGAAACGTTGTAAAAGCTGAATTTCTCAACCCTAACAGCTGCCCTGGGCTGATGAAATGAAATCAGCCCAGGTGGTTTACATTACAGAGCTAGGCCTCCCAGAAACAGGCCACAGGCAGCCCTACTCAATGTTTCCTCCCAAACAGACTCTGGGTGTCCTGCGTGGCACAGGTACCGCGAAGACTCGTTTTCTGTTTTGCAAAAATAGATGTTTATATTCTCTAAAAATAATTGTTGTTCAGTCACGTTGGACTCTGTGAGCCCCATATGGGGTTTTCTTAGCAAGGATACTGGAATGTTTGCCATTTCCTCCTCCAGCTTAGTTTACAGATGAGGAAACTAAAGCAAATAGGGTAAAGTGACTTACCCAGGATCACACAGCTAGTTAGTTTCTGAAGCCAGGGAGCTGAGTCTTCCTGACTCCAGGCCTGGAACTCTGTCCACCTTGCCACCTCGCTGCCCTCCCTCTCCTACCAATAAAAGTCCATGACTTTGGGATAATCCGTTGATGGGGAAAATCTGTAAAAGCTTTGAAAATCCCAGATTATCCACTATTGCTCCACATTCAGCCAAAATATTCATACTGTCCTAAGCACCGGAGGATTCAAAGAAAAGAATGAAGCTTTTGCTTTGCCCTCAGAGAGCTTATAATCTACTGGAAGCAAACATACACAGAAAAGAAAATATTAAATATAATAAAGAGAAATACAAAGTAATTTTGAACCAAAACTACAAGCAACAGATCTGGGAACTCCTCTAGGAGGCAGCGCTTGGAAGAAAGGTAGTGACTCTAAATGACAAATATGGACAGAGGAGCTTTCTTACCTGGGCAAAGACCCAGGAACAAGTAGGGCGGCTTGGCTAGACCTTGGGGAGCTTGTGTGCAGTAAGCCTAGAAAGGCAGGCAGGAACCAAGTTTCTAAAGCTCTCTGTGTCAAACACAAGAGAGGCTTTTGTCCCAGAAGGTAGGGGGAGTCTGGGAAGCTTCTATCTGGAGGAAGGGACTGCATCAGTCTCACTTTCTGGTTCTCAGTGAAATTTATCTCTCATTCAGAAAAACCTTTTCTTCCGGTCCTGCCTTGATTCCAGGCCAGATTTCCCAGTCCTCCAAGAAACAGAGCCTGTAATTCTGGAACCACTGACCAGGACCCTGAGATTAAAAAGTCAGGACTTGGTGAATCCCTCGTTGGAAGGGCCCTCTACTAAGTAAACAGAATGAAGGAAAGACACCTTCTTCAGGGTAAAAAAAAATTTGACTTCCCTACTTCCTCTGAATCACTGATAAAAAGTAAATAGACTTGGCTGTGCTCCTATGTAACCAATTTAGAAGCAATCAATCCTCCCAGGGAAGGTCTGTGTTGAGTGAGAAGATGGGTAATCTCCTCAGTGGGTGGGAAATCCCTTGATTGCTGGGAACTGTCAGTCAGTAAACATTTATTGAACTCCTACCATGCTCCTAATATTTATTAATCTCCTACTATGTGCCAAGCATTTATTATGCTCCTACTATTTATGCTGGGTGTACAAAGAAAGGCAAAAGACAGTCCTTATTCTCAAGGAGCTCATAGTCTAATGGGGAAGACAATATGGAAACAATTACAAGCAAACAAGATAAAACAGGATAAATTGGGGATAATCCATGAGGGAAGACATTAACATTAAAGGAAATCAGGAAAGAATTCTTGTAGAAGATGGGATTTTAACTGGGAATTGAAAGAAGCAGGGGAAGTCAGGAAGCACAGATGAGAAAGGAGAGTATTGCGTTCATGAGGAAGGGGCAGCCAAAAACACTGTAATCTGGAGACAGTGTCTTGTGTGAGGAAAAAAGCCTGGAGCATAGGAAATGATGCTATTGGTACAGAGAAATTAGTGAAGGGAGGCCTTTCTAGAAGCTGTAAGTGTCCAGAAGCAAAGCTAGCCTAACCAGGGGCAGGTGTCTACACAACTGTGATTGCAAAAGTGTTAAGAAAACTCTGATACCTCCCCCCACCTGAAAATCTCCTTACGCAACTTGCTGAAGCCTGAATTTCCATTTGTTTCTTTGGTTTAAAGCTTTTTTTCTCTATTAAAATGTAATGGCTCCTAGAACGGCTAGCCTATGAAGATTTATCACTTGTTTACTCCTCAGGATAAATTTATTCATTAAAACTTTTTTCAAAGACCAGGTTTTAATAGAACAAGAGGGTACCCAGAGTTGAGAAAACTAATAGGATGAGAACTCGAAGCCATCGAGTCGAACTGAGGTCCAGATAAATTCAGTGACTTGTCCAAATCATACGGGTAGTAACATCCCTTACCATTGCAATCTATTTCTCTGATGCTAAATGCAGCCTTCTTTCCTCTGGAGCATAGAAATGGCAGGATGGGGCCACTACTTTTGTGTGGGCGCAACCATGCCCAGGAGACTGCATAGGCCTGAGGTTGTCTTCTGGCTTGAACTTTTGGATTTGTTCCTTGGGGTCTCTAAGAGGATGTATCTGCTCAGGACACTGCAGAATCTCCCTTTACACTAATGAAAGGAAAACCTGGATACATTAGCATGGCAGCACTCAGAGGGAGCAAAAGTCAGAAATCAAGCTACTTCAATAAAAAATGGCATGTGACCAGCCAAACTATCTGCTACAATGACTGAGTACATCCCCTGTTTCCACTCTGTGGAATACTGGACTGAGTAAGATTTGTAGTCTATAATGAAGTGATGCTTCTCTTTTGGCCTTTATATGTAACTAGTCAGTTGTCCAGTCAGCCAGTAAGTCAGTCAATCAGCTGATCAGTCTGTAAGCCAACTGGTCATCAGCCAGATGGTCAGCCAATTAGTCAGTCAGTCAGCCTGTTGTCATTCAGTCAGTTAATCAGCCAGTCAGCTAGCTGGTCAGCTTGCCATATGGTCAATTAGTCAACCAGCTGGTCAGTAAGTCTGTCAGTTAGCCAATCAGCTAGTCAGTCTGCCAATTAGTCAGTCAACTAGTCAGCCAGTCAACCAGCTGGTTAGTTAGCCAATGAGTTAGCCAACTGGTCAGCCAGCTGATCAACCAGCCACTGATTAGTCAGTTAGTCAGCTAGTCAAACAGTCAGCCAGCTGATCTGTCAATCAGTTAGACAGATGGTCAGTTAGACAATCAGCCAACTGATCAATCATCCAGCTGGTTAGTCAGTCAATCAATCAGTCAGCCAATTGATCATTCAATCAGTCAGTCAGTCAGTCAGTCAGTCAGCTGGTCAACAAGTCAGCCAACTGATCAATCAGTCAGTCAGTCAGCCAGCCAGCCAGCTAATCAAAAGTATTTCTCTATCTATAGGCTAGAATGCCCCAAATTATACAACGAGCCTTCCATCTAAGAGTTCATCAACCACCTCTCCATTATAGCAGGGCTCACGTTGCATGTAGATTATGGTAGCAGATACTAATAACAAATAGCATTTATATAGCATTTTGCTTCATTTTGTCATTACAACAGTGCTGGGAGATAGGTGCTATTTTATCCCCATTTTATAGGCCACCTAGGATCACACAACTAGTGGGTGTTGGATGTACATTGGAACTCAGGACTCTAACCACTGAACTACCTTGCTGCTCTATGATAAATCAGAGGTAAAAAGGATCATCCAGACTTCTGGCTTCATTGTACCCCAAGCTCATAAAAATTATATAGTTACTTATTCTGCATATGTTTTGTATTTATTTATCTTTGTACACATTGTTCAGTCCCAAAAGAATATAAACTCCTTGGGAACATGGACTGGTTAATTTTGTCTTTTTACCCCCAGAGTCTAGCACATAGTAGGCACTAAATCAATGCATGCTGAACTGAATTGAACTGAATTGAACCGAACTGATCTGAACTGAATTGAACTAGACTGAACTAAATGGAATTGAATTGGTCTACACTGAGATGAATTGAATTGCAACTTTTTTCTGTGTGATTATAAAAAATCTGCAGTGTACATTTGTTAGGGGTATCTTGAAAGGAATCCCTGCACTTTGTGTAGAAAGTTATATTAAGTGATCTCTGAACTCTTTGTGAGATGAATGGTCCAGAGACTTTTTTATTTCTGCATAATCCCAAATTGTTCTTTCAACTTTGACAATTTCCACCTTTTATAATCTCTGCCAGTGTGATAGGTATGAGGTAAAAACTCAAGTTGTTTAAACTTAGATTTCTCTTCATATTATTAGTTATGGAGTGGGTTTTTTTTATTGTTTTAGATTATTTGCCTTTCTTTCTTAAAATGTAATAAATTAGTGAATTTATTTTCATTTTGACTTTGAAAAGTCTAAACAAGATAAAGTTCTCATTTTCTGAAAGGTCTTCTTACAAAAATTATAGGATGTGCAGTTAAGATGAATATTAATCCAAGAAAATAACTGTAATCAAGTAGATCCCTTTGCCCAGTGAGTCTGATACACTCTAGTCAAAACTTTCAAATTCCAAAGTTTAGACTTTTTTTTTCTATGTAGCTCCTAAAGAGTTATCACTTGCTGAAGAGTAAAAATAAAAATTCTCTAGAACTTTTATATTATAATAATGTCCTTAACTCTGGGATCCAACTATGGTAAAGAAAGTCTAAAATGATCGAACTTAACCACCAGTACTTGGAGTTATGTGGGCTTTCAGGGATCAACTAGCATTTATAGATGCTGCTTAAGTCTTTCAGGAAAGATAGGAGAGCAGCATTTTTTTAAATCATGGTTTTTCTTGTGTTCTCAAGAGGGTCGGCTTTGTTTTTAATACCGACACTCCTGGAAACTCTAACAGAATCTTTTGGACTATTGTCTACGCTGATATCCAGACCTAGATATCTTGGACACAGGACTTCAGCCAATCAGAGACATAGTTTTCAGGCAAGCTAATATCCCTGGAGTGCTCATTTACGCAACTGGAGGAATCTCTTGTGATGAGGCCATCATGGATGAGGAGGGGGGAAATCCTGAAGGGAAACCCTCCCTTGGTTATGGCCCAGTTCCAAATACTGTGCTGATTTGGAAACACAGAAATACTGGACTGATGAAACCTACTCGTCATGTGAGAAGCTATTTAGGCTAAGCAGGCTACCAAATAATCACAAAATATGATGTCTTCAAAGATGAGTCTCCAGTGACCTTATCCCAAACCCTTACAGAGAGGGAGGGCCCCAACTGTGTCAATGGCACCATTTTGTCCAATTAGTAAATAGGGGCCATATCGTTTTTTATATCTGTCACCCAAGTGCCCAGCACATAACAGGGGCTTAAGGAATCTCAGAAGCTTGATTAATTAAAAAGGAAAAAAAATCATAACAGCTGGCATTTATAGAGAGACTTAAGATTTACAAAATGTTTTTCATATATCATCACTTCAATAAATTTATCATATTGCCAATCAATCAACAAACATTAATTAAGTGTTTACCTTGTGCCAGGAGCTATGCTAAGTACAAAATGCAAAAAGAAAGAGAGAGAGAGAGAGAGAGAGAGAGAGAGAGAGAGAGAGAGAGAGAGAGAGAGAGAGAGAGACAGAGAGAGAGACAGAGAGAGAGAGAGAGAGAGTGAGAGAGACAGAGAGAGAAAGGGAGAAAGAAAAAAATAAAGACAGAAAGAAAGAAAGAAAAGAGAGAGAGAAAGAAAGAAAAGGAGAAAGAAGAAAAAAAGGAGAAAAAAAGTCTCTGCCCTCAGAGCTTACATTACAACTTGCACATTTCCTCATCTATAAAAAGGAGAACAAAGTGGTACAGTCCATAGAGTGCTGGGCCTAGAGTCAGTCTTGCTAGTCATGTGACCCTGGACAAATCACCTAACCCTATTTATCTCAATTTCTGTATTTGTGAAATGAATTGGAGAAGGGAATGGCAAGCACTCCAGAGTTTCTGACAAGAAAACTACAAATAGAGTCACAAAGAACTGGACCATGTAAAAAGGGTATAATATCACCTACTAGGTATTTAAAAGTTCAAATGAAATTATATCATAAAGTACTTCCTAATAATAACAAATGAGAATATAATCATTCATGAAAATCTACTTAAAACACTTTGTGATGTAATTGTAACAGACACTGTATGGTATAGAACATTTTATGTCTCTCATCTCATTATAATTCTATGACATCAGTATTACCAACTTTTGTTAATACTGTATTTTATAAATGAAGAATTTGAGACTCAGGGAGCTTATGTGCATATGATCACACAGCTAGAAAAGGTAAGGGGAAGGATTTGTGAATTCCAAGTCTAGAATGCTATGCCATCCTATAAAATGCTTACTTAGAGCAATACCCAAGTTAGTAGTAGTAGTAATAGTAATAGTAGTAGTAGTAGTAATAGTTAGTAGTAGTAGTAGTAGTTAGTAGTAGTAATAGTAATAGTAGTAATAGTTAGTAGGAGTAATAGTAATAGTAGGAGTAGTAGGAGTAGTAATAGTAATAGTAGTAGTATATAAGCTTTATTAGTCATCTACTAATTTATCTTATAATGTAGTAGAATGTTCTAAATTTCATGTCAAATGACCTGGTTCTACAATTGACTATGTAGCCTGTAAGAGGTCCCTTAACCTCAATTTCCTCAATTCCATAATGACAGGATTATAGTCCTGAACTTTTAGACCCTCTCTACCTTGAGAACCTATACTTTTAAATTAACTAATTTGAAACTTAAATACAAAATAAAAGAAAAATGTCATGTGCCCAGCAGAACATGAGAGGATTCAAAATAAAAAGCAATCAATTTCCATTTCAAGAAAGCCTATATAATAAATACTACACATTGTGTTCAGAGCTGTCCATCTTTCCTTTGCTTTCTTATAAGTTTTCTTTTGTTCTCTTCTGTGCACTTTTTACTTTATTTTCTTTCCTCTTTTGCCCGCTCTCCCAATAAAGCTACAATTAAGTCTGGATATATTTTTTATACAATATATAAATATATATATTACCTACACACAGACATAGATATATATATGTGCACAAACATAGACATAGATATCTATAACTATGCACAAATACTCCTTCATATACATCTATGTAAGGCCCTACTATGCTTGTTTATTCTCTGCTTCTCTGAAAGTGGATAACATCATCCTTCATATATCCATTTTCCCTATATTTTTCGAAATATTTAGATATATCTAAATATTTTCCATATTTTTCTAAATTTACCAACTCAACTCATTATTTCCTTTACCATAGCAATATTCCAAATTTATATTGCCTCATTATTTTAAATAAAACAATACTGATCAATAAGGCTGACGTATTATGTAGTTTCCCTATTTTTTCTCTTTTGATTAAATCTATTTTAGCTTTAACTTTGTCTGAAGAGCCTATTTTTATTTTTTAAGGAGAAATCTAATTAAATAAAAAGAAAACAAAGCTAGAAAATCTCAGGTCAAGCTACACCTCAGGGTCAGATGGGGTGCATTCAGACTACAAACCACATGTTGAAGGCCTGGATTCTAGGCCCCAGCCAAACCTTCCCCACTCCTGACTTTCCCCTGGGACTTTGGATAAATCATCTTGCAGATTCTTTCCTTCTGTTTCCTGTCAACGGGGATGGCAAATAATTAGCAATATCAGATCTTAGAAAAGGAAGGATAAACATGACTCCATAGTTGCTAGTGAGTGGAGGTTACTTGCCTCCCAATGAGAAATCTCACAATTTTAAACTCACCAGATAGAATATCAGTCTAAACCAGTGGGTTAAGAATTAAACAATGAAGTTTTTTATTCCTTTTACTCCTTTACCAAGGTGGTACAATCAGGACTTTGTCCCAGGGTGCTGAAGTTTAGAGGACACTTATAGTGTTCTTCTGGAGGATCTACTGAGTTTAGCAACCAGTTAAAATACTGTAACCAATAAGGATTCTTTTAGAGCATTCTGTCCATTTTTAGAGAAAAAAAATTGATGGATACCTTTTATTTCTACACCTGCGGCCTCCATTAAAACCATCTCAGCTAAAGGCTAAACCAGGCTGAGGGTTTCCAATAGGCCTCAAAGCTGTCTGTGACTTAGAGGGATATGCACCCCAAACATATGAGGGCCATCCTAGTGGAATGGATAAATGAGAGCAATTTGTTCCATTGGCCATGAAGGACCGAAGCAGGAACTTAGAACTTGGTCAGTCATTGAAGACCTAAAGGTCATCCACTGCATCCCAGGCCATCACCAGTCTTCCTGACTTTTGTCTTGCCTGTGACTCTGAAAGAACAAGTGACTTTATACGACTCTGACTCACTTAAATCCAATTCGTGTGAAAGTCGAGACCTCTCCTCCCACAATATCATTGGTCCTCTGTGAAAATGAAGGATGAACAGCATCCCACATGAACGTAGTTGTTCGTATGAGCCTCCTGATGAGAATATAAGTTCCATGAGAACAGGGACTGTTTTTGCCTTTTTTTTTTTTTTTTGTATCCCTAGGGTTTAGCATGATGCTAGGTTCATAGCATTTAATAAATGCTTCTTGACTGACCAAGTCTACTTTGCCCTCTAATTACCTCTTAAGAGAAAGCACTGGGCTGTTTTTTTGGTGGGTTTTGCTTTTTTCCATTTCTGTGGCACAAGACCTTAGGACAGGAGCAAGTATTTAAAGTTTATTGAATTGAGGTGAAATGAGTAGTCTTTTCTTAACTAGATTAATTTGAACTAATTCAAATATTCTTCCAGGAAGGTGGGTTAAAGAATTAAACTACTTCTCCGCTCCATACCGTTTTCAGAGGTAGTACTTTCCCTCCTTTGTAATCACAGTTTCCAAATGAGTCATCCAGCCAAGTTTTTATTAAATTTCTTAAATTGATATTTATTTATTAAATTTATAAATATCTAAATTTTTATTTTTATTGATTTTAATAATTTGAATAATAATTTGAAAAAATCAATATTTTTATTGATTTGATTTTTTATTTTATTATTAAACTAATGTAATCTGAAAGAATTTAACTATCTGTAGACAGATAGATGTCTACCTTTCAGGGGATATGACAGTGGCCTTTTTTGCATCAGGAAAGAAGCTACCTCCCCGTTACGGGCAGGACAGGTAATCAGAGCTATTTTTTAGGAAGGGGGATGGAGTCACACTGAGACATCCCCATTCCCTAATCCAGCACCATTCGTGTCCCCCATCTGTGAGACAGCTGGGATAAGAGGATCGGCTCATGGTTGGAGTCAGGGGTCATTCAGTGGCTAGGTTTGAACTCAGATTAGGCTATGGTTGTGGGGAGGGGAAAGGCTCCAGATCTAGACCGGGGTTAGTGGGTGAATCTGTGGCTGGAGTTGGGAATTCCACAGCCATTGAAAGAGAAGGAGATGCTGGTTTTTTAACCAAACTGAAAGGCTACAAATTCTTGTCTGACTAATTCTGGTTAGTGTTTTCTTGATCCAAACTGACCTCAAAGGGGGTTCCATATAAACTCCCAGGGCCCAGCTTGATCTCTCCAATCTTTCCAAAGGTCAGGGTAACACAGACGGGACGCTGGGAGGAGCAGAATGATTTCATACCAAGAGGAGGAAGGAATGTGCATAAATAGGCCTTGATTTGGCAAGGAAATCAGTTTCATTAGTCCCATGGTGTGTCCCACGGCTATCTCACATTCCATTCATTCTACATAACTTTAAAAACACCCAAAACCCAGCGCTGGATGGGAGACGATGTGACCACCCATCTTCTCAAAAAACACCCGAGTCCCAGCAAGAGCAGATGGGATCTTCTCCTCTGAGACAAATTTAGGCTTTTATAAGTTTATAATATTCCTATTTGGAACAAGGCCTCGATTCTTCTGTGCTAGATTTGAAATACTAGAAACTTTTGCAATTTGCAATTTCAAATACTCCTAAGACACTGGATAAATCTACTCAGCCGGGGGCACAAACATTCATGGTCCATATTTCAATTTGGTTCAGCAAGCAATTATTTAGGCCCTACTGTTTGCAGAGTACTGTGGTAGACCCAGGGGATACAAAAAGCAAAAACTCAATAGCCTGTTGTCCTCAAAGGAGGTCACATTCAACTGAGGGAATAAAAAATGTTCTAGAGAGGCAGTATGGGGTGGTGGATAGGGCACCAGACGCATAGTCAGGAAGGTTCTGGGTTCAAATTTTTCAAGTGACAATGTTTTTGTGCCTTAGTTTTTCCCTCTGTTACAGGAAGGGTTGAATTTGATGATCTCCAAGGACCCCTGACTTCTGTAATGCTGTGCTCCAATGTACAGGATAAGGAAAATTAAGTAAGGAAAGATCTCTGACAACTTGGAAGATCAGTTGGTCCTCTCTGAAAAAGGAATACCTGAATTGAGCCTTCTGGAAGATCAGTATTGTGAAAGACAAAAAAGAGATAAGAAAGACTGAATTCTATGCATGGGCAACCGTTTGTGTAAATACACAGAGGTCAGACAGATTACCAAGTCTGGCAGGCCGCTGTTCATATAGTTTGGCTCCTTGTAGAGCTTGAAAAGGGGGAAATAAATAAAATAAATTCAATCATTGAATTAGAATTCATTGAGTCCCTACCCTTTACTTTACAGATAAGTAGACTGAGACCCAAAAAGATTTAAGTCTGGCCCATGAGATATACTGCAAATATTTTTTTTTTCTCAGTTAATTGTTCCATTTTAACTGTACTGATTTTTTTTTTTTGGTACCCAAACTTTTCATTTTATGTAATCATATATATATATATATATTTTTTTTTTTTTTTTCATTTTATCCTTCTTTGGTCAAGAACTTTTTTCTGCCTTGAGAATTGTAAATAGCATCGTTTCTCCTGCTCCTTGAATTTGTGGATTTTTTTTTATATGTAGGCCCTGTGTCTATATGTTGTTTACTGTGGTATATGTGTGACATGTTAGACTAAGCTTTCTTTCTGATATACCGCTTTCTAGATTTCCCAGCAGGCTTAGTCAAATTGTGTGTGCTTAATTAACCCTCGACTTTATCAACCTTATGCTAATTCCTCTTTCGTTATAGATCTTGCATACTTTATCTCATCAGTTTAAACAAGATTCTGTAACTCTAACTACTATTATGCGCTCTCAAAAGGATAATATCTGTTGTACAAGCTATGTTCAGTCAGGGTGCAGTTTGTGGGATTGATTGTTAAACAGATGTATGATCATATGTATGTAACATGTTGTATATTACATGCGTTCCATTACATAGATACATAATATACAATCTCATTATTAATGTGCACATCCCTGGAAAGTATATTGCCAATACTTACATCCAAAACTTCACCTGCTGTAACTGGTGACTCCACATATGAATGACGTGGTGCTGGCTGATGGAGGATGTGTGTTTTCTTGGTGTTAATTGTTAGGCTAAAATTAGCATGAGCAGCAGAGATCGATCCGTACGTGCTGCGTCTCAGCTTCGGAGTTGAATCGCACAATCATCTGCAAACAAAAAATCATGCACCAACACTCCCTCGACTTTAGTCTTGGCCCGTAGCCTTTTTGAGTTGTGTGGTGGCTGCTTTTGATTCCACATTTTAGAATTGATCGTATGACCTGGGAGACATTGGCCCGGGACCGCCCAGCACGGCGGACCCTCAGCGGAGAAGGAGCTGTGTTCTTTGAGCAAAACAAAATTAAATTTGCTCAGAAGAAACGTGAGTTGTACAGAGTTAGAGAAGTCTCCCCAAATGTTCACCTGGGCTGCCTGTGTCGGACCTGTGGCAGGGCATTCTGAGGGCTCATATTGGTCCCATCAGCCACAGCTGTGAGAATCAAATGAGATGATTAAGCACTCTGCTCGGTGGCCTGGCACACAGTAGGTGCTCTATTATCCTTATTCCTCCCCTCCCCTTCCCCACTGAGCTATTCTCCCTCCAGAACAATCCGGGACATAGACAGGCTGGCAGGCCGTGGGCCGTAACTCCGACAAATCTGCTGGTTACAGAGTTCTGGGCTCTAAGACACCAGCCTTGCCCTCCCGGAGCTTTCGGTCAGGTTTGGGAGCACAGATGTGTTCCAGAACGATCCCTTTCCTGCGGATCTTCCCCGCTGAGTGGGATCTCCCAGAGGTGATATTGCTGAGGACCCAGGCAGCTCCTGGACAGCAGTCAGGAAGGCAAGTTCCTTAACCAATGAGAGGCTGGGGAAGGCTGGGGGGGGGGGGGAACATGGGTCAGTCACAGAACAGCCTCCCATCCCGGCGGGATCTGTGCTAACCCAGGGGATTCTCTGTGCTAGATCTGGGGATCTAGGCCAACCCTTACCGCCAGAAAGAACTCCAACCATTACGTATCTGAAGAATGATCGAGAAGCTTCTTGGAAGACTTGGGATCCCAGAATTATTGATCAAGAAGCCAGAAGAGCATCAGGCCCAAATCCCTAATTTGACAGATGAGAAAACGAAGAGCCAAAAAGAGTTTATAACTCTTTTTATATATTAAAGTTATAACTTTATAACTTTGCCCAAACTCACACAGACCAGAGGCAGGATTTGAACCCATTTCCAGGCCTGGACAAACAAGACAAAACAAAGCTAGTTTCTTCAGACTGTTCTATTTCACCAAATGAGTATCGAACCATTCGGTGAAGACCCCAGACCCCGGGGCTGGGTCTCCGCCGGGAAGCGCCCCCCTCTCCCGCTGCCGTCGGCCGCCTCAGCCCGGGCGGTGGCCCCCCTCCCACGCCCGCAGCTCCGGCAGGTCCCCGGCAGTCCCGGGCCTCCACCCGGGAGCTGCTCGGCCCGAGGCGCTTTCCTCCACTAGCGAAAAGGAAACGAAAGCTGCGGTTGCGGACCTGACTGCCCCCGCGAGATTTCAATTCTGCTTTGAAAAGAGAAATGAGCCGCTGAAGAGCAAGATGGCAAAACTGAAGTAAAGGTCACGGGTCGGCGCTGGGGCGGGAGGGGAAAGAAAAGGGGGAGGGGAACCTGAGAAGGGGGGAGGGGAGCCTGAGAAGGGGGGAGGGGAACCTGAGAGGGGGGGGGAGACCTGAGAAGGGGGGAGGGGAACCTGAGAAGAGGGAGGGGAACCTGAGGGGGGGAACCTGAGAGGGGGGGAGGGGAACCTGAGAAGGGGGAGAACCTGATGAGGGGGGAGGGGAACCTGAGAAGGGGGGAGGGGAACCGGGGGGGGGGGGGAAACCTGATAAGGGGGGAAGGGAACCTGGGGGGGGGAGACCTGAGAAGGGGGGAGGGGAACCTGAGAAGAGGGAGGGGAACCTGAGGGGGGGGAAACCTGAGAAGGGGGGGAGGGGTACCTGAGAAGTGAGGGGAACCTGAGCCGGGCTTGAGGAAGGGCACTTCACACCTAACGCTGGGCCGCCCCCACCCCCCTTCTCTCCCCCCTCTCGGCACTGAGTTCTCCAGCCACAGGAGTCTTAAAGCAAAGGCGGGGTGCTCGTCAAGGATGTGGCGGAAGGGGATCCGAGCTGTTCTGGGGTGAGTTAGGCTGAGAAACTCCGCGCGCCGTGATTCGGGGGTTCCCGAGGTCTGCGCCCCACTGGCCCACGGCCCCTGCTTCCCACTGCTCGAGCCTCAACTTACAACAATAATTCAGTCCAATTCAACCGACATTTATTAACTGCCTGCTATTCCGGGCCCAGCGCCGGCCTCCGGGGAGAAAAGAAAGACGACGCAATCCTAAGGGGCACCATTCACCCCGAGCTCCACGCACGAACCACCCCTTTTATCGTTGCCACACCTCTGACCGTGGGCGCTTGTGTTTTTCTCTCCTTTTTTCACCCTTATCTTACAGATCGGGAAACTGAGGCAGAGTTGGGCAGGCCCAGTGACCCCGCTGGCAAGTGTCTGAGTGTTCTTGAGCCCAGGGCCAGGGCTCTATCATCCAGAAAAGGACTAGAAGCCCTGCCCCTCATCCTGTCTCTCGTGCCGACGGTCTGGTGGTCTTGAGTAAACTTTCCTCGGCTCAGTGCTCACACGTGTAAAATGAGGGCTTTGGATTATATGTCCTCGGGGTCTCTTCTTGCTCCACAGAACGTTTAATTTACAAAGTTCTCTCCTCCCGACAGCCCGTGAGTGGGCTGGGAAAGTGTCGTGTATCCCTAAATTGCAGAAGTGACTTAGCAGGGTTACATACAGGTAGCAAGGTCTTGGACAGTTCTCCTAATTCCTTTTTTTTTTTTTTTTGGAATCTGGGGTTAAGTGACTTGCCCAGGGTCACACAGCTAGGAAGTGTTAAGTGTCTGAGACCAGATGTGAACTCAGGTCCTCCTGAATTCAGGGCTGGTGCTCCATCCACTGCGCCACCTAGCTGCCCCCAATTCTCCTAATTCCAACTCTCACTGAGAAGTCAGGCCCGTAGGACATGGAAGGCTACGTGCCTTCCCTTAGAGCTCCACCCTGAGGGGTTTGGGGGATGTAGGCATTCTCTAATCCCATAACTCATGAGCCCCCACCAGTGTTTCCCCTCTTGATTATCAGCGAATCAATTAGCTCTAAAAAATGAGTATCTAATATAGTGATATAACTGGTAACAAAAAAGTCCTGTGCCTGGTCTTTTCAACTGTGAGGTGATTCAGACCAGTTGCAATGGTCTTGTGATGGAGAGAGCCATCGGCACCCAGAGAGCACTGTGGGGACTGAGTGGGGATCATAATAGTATTTCCACTTTTTGTTGTTGGTCGCTTGCATTGTGTTTTCTTTCTCATTTTTTTCCCTTTTTGATCTGATTTTTCTTGCATAGCATGATAATGGTAGAAATATGTATAGAAGCATTGCACATGTTTAAAACAAATCCTTTGTGACATATTCTCCCGTCAATACACATAGAGTCCAGGGGCCAGTGGGCCCAAGCTTAGAGAACACATGTAGCAAAGGGATAACATAATTCCTGGATATTCTTCCTTCCTTCCCTTTTGAGGGGTACTCGTGGAATCCCTCTTAACTATGACCTAGCATTTGGGGGTTTCTTGTAGAGCTTCATATCTGCCTTTCCAGCTTGCCTGGTTGCTCTCAGATGAACATTTTGACAACCACAGATTCTGAGCATGTTGCTGGCATGCCAATGAAAAAGTCCCAATACTCTGACCAAGCAAGAAGAAAGGAAGCCAAGGCCATGGCCAAGTTATTTTCCTCCCCTTCTCCTCCCCCTACTTACCCCAAGTGGAAGAATGGAAACAGAATTGAATTGGGGGGGAAGATCATCAGGTTCATTTTCTTTACATGATTAAAAATATAGGTGATTCATTTAACATGTATGGGACTGCCTGCCATCTAGGGGAGGGGGCGGAGGGAAGGAGGGGAAAATTCGGAACAGAAGTAAGTGCAAGGGATAATGTTGTAAAAAAATTACCCATGCATATGTACTGTCAAAAAATTATAATTATAAAATTAATTAAAAAAAGAAAGCAAATGAAAAAAAAGGGTGATTTCAGTGTGAGAAATTATATGAAATCTAGAGCATCTGTGTGATTGCATCTCACATGAGAGGAAGGGAAGAGCTATAGAAAGAGCTATATCAAGATTTTCATAATTTTGATGACTGAGAGCGATATCCACTTTTATTCCCCTAGATTAACACCAAAGAAAGATCAGAGCCTAAACTCAGGACCAGGAAACCAGGAAGAAATCTAAGGGGTCAGTTGACTGGGTGTGTTCTGGTGAGCAGTGACAATGGTATTACCTTTGGGAAGCAAGCCATGAATACCCTCAGATGGTACCGCTGGGCTGCTGGCATGAAGTGGTGCCAGCTGGTGACCAAATTATATACAACCCTCTTAGAATCAGACTAAACATGAAGCCCTCAAGTACAGCCCTCTAATTTTACAATAAGGAAATTGAGACCAAGAAAGGTAAAGGACAAGGGCCCAAATGGCAAAACTGGGATTTGAACTAAGGTCTTCCAAATCCAGCCCTCTTCCCATTACCTGTTCCCTAGATGGTTAATTAACTAGTTAATTAAGTAATAATTTGTATGTCTACAGTTGATTCAAGCAGAGACCAAGAAGCTAGGATTGAGTTGCCCTGGATATCCTCTGCCCCTGCAGGCCCATCCTCTGAGACGAAATGACTCTTCCTTGAACCTCCAACCAAGGAGGACCCTCCAGCCCATCTAATCTTACTCCTTTCTTGACTCAGCTCCGAACTTCCTCAACCATTCTCATCATTACCTTGCAATTTAGGTGTTGTCTTCCCTTATTAGAATATAATCTTGGGGCAGCTATATGGTATAATGGATAGCGCACCAGCCCTGAAATCAGGAAGAGTTAAGTTTGCTGTGTGATTATGGTCAAGTCCCTTAATCCCAATTGCCTCACATATATATATATATATAATGAATATCATATCTTTATGTGTATAATGAATATAATATCCATATATATGATGAATATAATATCCATATATATGATGAATATCACACCCATATATATATATATATATATATATATATATATATATATATATATATATATATATATATATATATATATATATATATATATATATATATATATATATATATATAATTAATATAATATCCTTATGGGCCAGTCCTCTATTTCTACATGTATTTGGTTTCCCTGCACTTAGAACAAAGCTGGGCATATAATAAGTGCTTAATAAATGCTTGCTGATTGCCTTACTAAATTGGAGTTGATAGCTAATAATAGAATTTAGCCTTTCCCAAACCCCTAGGTCATTGAATTTTCAGTGACCTACCTACATAAATTCCAATTTCTCAAGTAAATCTCCACTTCATTTTATTTTTGACTGTGTAGACTTGATGATTCCCACCTCCCCCCAGGCTTTTTTTTTTTTTTTTTCAGGAAGCCAAGTCCTGACTAGACCCAGTCAAAGGACTGGATGTAAGTCAGGGGCCTAGCCCTCAATATCAGGAAATAATAATAACGCTAATACTTCGGTAATTACTTTTTTCCTCTGTGCTGATCGAGACAGAGATCTGGCCTGTGGCGAAACCAAAGAAAAAAATTAAATAGAATAAAGAAACCCCAACAATTCATGTTAAGGACAAGAGGATGCATCTGTTTCCTGGCTTTACCATTTCGAATGGGCCCTGCACCAAAAGCCAGCTGTGCTGGAGCTCACAGATGCTCTGAAAAGAAACAAGGTGGTCAGTTGTGCCCGGCTATGGCGAAAAATTCCCTGAAGAAGGGCATGGAGAGATGGGAATTTTGATTAAGGAGAAGGTGACTGGAAAGGGCAGAGGGGAAAGAGCCTAGGTGACTGGGAGGGTCAGTGGATAGAGCACTGAGTCTAGAATTAGGGAGATCTAGGATCAAATCCAGCCTGAAGATACTTATTAGCTGGGTGACCCTGGGCGAGCCACTTACCTCTGTTTGCCTGTTTTCTCATCTGTAATATGAGCTGGAGAAGGAAATGGCAAAGCATTCCAGTATCTTTGCCAAGAAAACCCCAGATGGGGAGAGAGGTGAGAAAAAAACAAAAACGAGACACCCCAAACTCTCAGTGAGCTTATGTCCTGATGGAAGACACAAGGATATGTGGAAGTATATGCTAGATAACTAGAAGAGCAAAGTACTTTGGGAGGGAGGATGCTGGCAGTTCAGGGGTCACTTCATGAACAAGATGGTGCTTCAGCTGAGATGTAAGGGAAGGGAGAATTCTATGGAGTCTGGGCAAAGACCTGGAGACTGGAGTTGGAAAGTATGAAGAACAGAGACAGGCTGCCAGATCCTAGAGGGCTGGAGCAGGCCATTGGGCCTGAGGAATGGCCCAAAATGATGTGCATTAGAGTTATGAATTATCAACCTCCCAGCCACTGGATTCCCCTATTGGATTGGAGACTCCACGAGGGCAGAAACCGTGACTTGCCTAAACATTGTATTTCTCCTAATACCAAGTTCTTGGCCCACAGTAAGCATTTAATGAATGTCCATTGAATAAGTGATTGGATAGATGGATGAATGAATGAATGAACGAATGAATCAGAAGGTCAGTTTTCAAATTCTGACTCTGATACCTACTGCTCTGTGACTGCTAAGAAAGCTCTTAACTTCTTCGCAGATCAAGAAGAATAATCAAACTCACACTACCCAGTGGGCAATGCTCTTCTGAGGAAACACTTTGTGAAAAGAATTACCTAAATATCTGCTCTTATTAGGGAAACAACATGGCACAGGTGGTGGAAGTAACAGATCTAGAGTTAGGGGACTTGGATTCAGATTCCGACTCTGCCTGTTAACATTGGGTAAATCGTTTTACTTCTCTGGACCTCAGTCTCTCCATCTGTAAAATGGACTTGGGCCAGATAATCTCTATGATCACTTCCAGCTTTAAATCAGTGGTCCTGCGATTTCTAGATATGGGAGCTTCTAGTGAATGAGGATGATTTCTAATAAGCATATGGTTTGCCTATGCACAGCAGGTGTTTCTAAAGCCTCCCAGCCACTGACTTAGGAAAATAGAACAGGAGGCCACAGGAAAGGTAGGAAATTCCATATGTTTCATTCTGTCACTGGATCCCTGGCAGCCAGCCCAATGCCAGTACTTGCTGAACTGGATTGTGGGATTACAGAAATACATACTTCTCAAGGGCTTGGAAATAACTTGTTCTCTTGTATCATTAACCTCCAGCAACAACCTCCCTTGGTGGCTCCTCGGGGCTTGGAGGTAAGCCCAAGTTCTCTGGGGCTATGCTTGTAGGGGACGGTCTGTGACAGAACAGGACCCACTTGGTTAGGGGCTGAGTGAGGGATTAGCATGTCTGTCCTCTGGAGACTAGCTGAGCTAACTACAGAGAGGCTCAGGAACAGAAGTCTGGAAGAAAAGAAGAAAAGGAAAAGAAGCAACGATCCATACAGCTCCTACTATGCACCAGGCTCTGTGCTAAGCATTTCATATATGTCTGATCCTCACCACCTCTGGGAGGTAGACTCTACTATCATCCCCATTTTACAGCTGAGGAAATTGAGGCAGACAATGATTCAAGGACCTCCTCAGGCTCACACAGCTAGGGAGTTGTATTTGATGTTGTATTTGAACTCAGGGCTTCCCAATTCCAGGGGCCACCTCATTTGTGACTTTCTATGACCCCACTTGGGATTTTCTTGGCAAAGATACTCATTTTCAGATGAGGAAACTGAGGCAGACAGAGTGGAATGTAGGGTCATACAGCTAGGAAGTTTGGGGACTGCATTTGAACTCAGGAAGAGAAGCCTTGCTAATTGCCAGCTCAGTGCTCTAACTGCTACACCACCCAGCTCAATGTCAAGTAAAAGCCTCTGTGTGGATTATCTGAGGACCAGCCCAGCTTATTTCAGAGGCTGCTCACCACTTTGGTTGCAGGGGGACGAATTCTTTATCACAAAAGCCTTACAAAGTCCTAGAAGAGGTAGGATTGCAGATCCTTAAAGCACTAAAGGCTCTAAATTAAACATTCTCCCTTAAAGATAATAGCATCAGTTTGCCTCCATCACAGGGGCTCTTAACCTGAGTTCTGGGAACTTAATTTGTTTATTTTTTAATACTTTGATAACTATTTCAACATAATTGATCTCCTTTAAAGCCTATGGGTTTTATTTTGTAAACACATGATTTAATACATCATTTTATATTCTGTAAATACATTTTTATTTCAGGCACACCATTCTGAGAAAGGGTCCACAGCTTCATCAGCGTACACAAGGAACCCATGACACCAGAAAGGTTCCTGGCCTGGGAAATTCTTTGGGTTTGTATCTGTTTGTTTTTTTAAAACAGGCTCCATGAATTTAATAGTATGAGGAATTCCAGATGAGGAAATTGCCTCTACCAAGGCAGCCCACCAATTGTTCTTCAGCTTCTAGTCTTAGGAGACTTGTCCCTGTCACTGGAAAGTAAGGGGATGTACCCCAAGATCAGACATCCAGTGTGAGTCTGAAGTCCAACTTGAAGCCGGCCTTCCCAACCACCAAGCCAGCTCTCTCAGCCCTGCAGCACACTGCCACTCACAAATCTTTTCTCGGGTGGAGCTGCAAAAGAAATGCTTGTCTAGCCCCTGGCTGAATTTTCTTGCTAAAGTCCACAGTATCTGGCATATAGTAGGCACCCAAAATCATACTGGATTTGAATCAAAGTGATATAAGGAAAAAACAGCTAGCTCTATTTTTCTTGAGATCTTGTGACTATGGAAATATTAGCTTACTACCATCAAGTTACCCTAGTTATAACAATAATAATTCATATTTATAACCACTTTATTTTGTTGGGTTTTCTCAATTTTTTTATTTTTCCACTTACATGTAAAGATACTTATCAACAGTCATTTTTATAAACAATATATCGTATTATATCATATATCATATTATAGCAAATATAAACAATAATTTTATAAGATTTTTGAGTTCCAAATTTTTCCCCTTCTGTCCTTCTCCTCCCCCCAAGACAGCAAGCAATCTGATTTAAGTTATCCACATACAATTGTTTTAAACATATTCCCATATTCGCCATGTTGAGTCACTGTATTTTGATAAGATGCTTAACATATATAACCAGGTGCACAAGCCAAGGAGGACTAAGTCCTGGGAGCACAAGCATTGGGTGAGTCTGCTTCTGGAAGGGGGTAATGATTTGGAATGAGGATGGTCTGGAACTCTACCTCAGAGTACTCATGATTGACCCCTGTTCACTTGCTATATGGGGAAGAAAAGACCTTTTTGATTGGCTGCTGAGTCAAAACTGGGAGTTCATACAAAAAGCTCCAATGATGTAAAGGAGCACTTATTTTTGAAAAATTAAAAATGCCCCTAAGCCTTTTGTAATACTCTTATAACCTGGAGGAGATGTCTCTAGTCTGTTCTCGGGGGAATTGACTTGTCATTGTGAATGGGAGCTAGGATGAGGACTCATGGACACATCCATTGTCTCTCCCCCTGCAATTTCAGCTCCTTGGGAGCTAGTATTATCTTGCCTTTCTATTGTGTCCCCAGCATTAGCAAATAATTTAGGGATAGTCGGAAATCGAGCCAGAGAGGATGATCTCATAAAGGAATGAATTAAAAAGCAACCCTTCAGTGAGACAGGCACTTGACAAGGCATAAAGATCACTCTCCCCTCAAAATGGAAGTGACAAGAAAAACAGTTAAGCCTTGATGAAGAATTAGGATCCCCAAAAAGTGATCAAATATGCCCTCGTTTCAAAGAGGACTCTGTATTTTGTTATTATTTTTAGGTGGACAGGATGGCGATTATGAAAATGATTGTGAAAATCCCATCCAGGTTTTGCCTCTTCCTTGGGGGACATTTCCTAGAAGGCCCAGCCTCTACTGCCATCCCCACCCTATAGTCACACTGGGCAGGAAGGGGCCTTCCAGGCGCAGGTTTGTGAAGGCAGCCCCGATATATTCACCATTTCTGTCCCCATCCTCAGAGAAATGAGACGCTTTGCTGTCCTTCAAAGTTATCTTGGGATAACAGCCCTGGTTAATGAAAAAAGGGAAAACTATCTCTTTATAGGAAAGATATCAGATTGTTCATTTAAGCCCACTGTTTGCCACTGATAAAAGGAACAAGGTGAAGGTAACTCCACTCTTAGAAACCTTGACAACCATATCTTTTTTCTTTTAAAAATCACATATCTAGAAGAGATATTGGAGACCTTTGAGTCCAATTTTTTTGTTTTACAGATGAACAAAGCGAGGCACAGATTAATATCCTTGCTTAGAGTCTCATAGCTGTTACATGGCTACAGAGGTATTTTAATCCACATTTTCCTGGCTCATACTCCAGGATATTTTAATGTGTGATCTGTAAACTTTTAAAAATATATTTTGGTGACTGTATTTTATTATAATTGGTTTTCTTTCTAATTTTAATTTTGTACACTTAAAAACATTCTAAGAAGAGATCTATACGTTTTGCCAGATTGTCCAAAGGATTCTATTTTCATTACATGAACCCCAAAGGGTTCATGTAATAATATTATTATTATCATTATTGCTGAGGCAATTGGGGGACCCTTGCTCAGGGTCACACAGCTAGGAATATTAAGTGTCTGAGGTCACATTTGAACTCAGATCCTCCTACTTCAGGACAGGTGCTCTATCCACTACACCAACTAGCTGCCCTTATTATTTTTTTTAATACGGTAGTATTTTATTTTTCAATCACAGGTAAAAATAGAATTTAACATTCATTTTTGTAAGATTTTTGATTTTCAGGGGTTTTTTTCCCCTTCCTCCCTTCCCTCCCTGTTCCCCAAGACAGCAAACCATCTGATATAGATTTTGCCAGTTTATCCAAAGGGTCCATGTAATATTATTATGTTTTAATTCAGTAGTACTTTATTTTTCCAATCACAGGTAAAGATATTATTTAACATTCATTTTTGTAAGATTTTTGATTTTCAGATTTTTTTTCTCCTTTCCTCCCCTCCTTTCCTATTCCCCAAGACAGCAAGTCCATGATATATATTAAAAGATGGGGCGGGGGGGGAGAATGTGCCCTGAACTCTACTGGGTTTCTTTTCTGAGTTCTGTAAATTTCTATAACCTAAGATGGCCCAATCTGCCACACCAGCCGCAGCTCTTTGGGTGGAAGAGGAAAAGGAAGAGATACAGGCACTTGCTGATGTCCCAAGCCGGTACAGGGCTGAAAACCAATCCTGAAATAAGGTTCTCCTGGCAAGGGCGTGCTCTAAAAATGGGCAGCCAAGGGCCAGGAGTAGGAAATTGCCACGGCCCTTGGAAAGAATCTGCCTCCCTCCCTTCCTGCCAGAATATCAGATAGCCTAGCTGGTTCTCTGGGGGCAGCAGGGAGGCAGAATGGGCAACGACTCTTTGGAGGGGCTGACTAAAGAACACGATGTCTTAACCTGGCGAAGGGAAGAAGAGATAAGGAGAGCACAAGAAGCCAGAAAGCCCATTGTTGATGTTATCTTTGTTACTTTAGAAAAACAGGACTGGCAGACTGTGCCCACATCGCTGACAGCCCGCTGTGAAGCGCCTTCTCTCCTCCTCGCACCAGCTTTGTTGGGACTCCAAGAATTTCCGCTCTGAGCTTTCTGGGGCTGGGCACCCAGTAGTCCTGGTGGAAGAGAACAGGATGCCAAGAAAATGAGGTCACTCCCTGGGACTGGCCCCATGTCAGCCAAGCCACAGAGCCTTCAAACTGGAAGGGATTGTAGTAAGAGGAGTGATGATGATGATGATGATGATGATAGCTTCCATCGCTGTCCCTAGTACTTGATCACTGGGGGACAGGTTGTGAGCATTATCTTTTCCATTTTATGAATAAATTAACTGAAATATAGAGCAACTAGCTCATTGGCCCAGGGCTGCGATGTGTCAGAGGGAAGATCTGAACTGGGGTCTCCCAAGCCTGTGATATCTTTCTGACCCTTAGAACTTTATCAAAGCCAAACTATTAGAATTGAGTTATGATGGTATAGTGGATGGAGGTCAGCCTCGATTCAGGTAGTCTGGACTCAGTTCCCACCTTGTACACATAAATAATTCAATGTGTGATCATGAAATCCCATGACAAGCAGTGCCCCAATCATCTCTTTAAGACAGTAAGTCGCAGACAGGTTGCCCATTTTCATATTAGAAATTCCCTGCACTGAAGAAATCACAGTCCTAATCTTCTTAGAAAAAATTCTCCTTAGAGCATAGAATGTCTGAACCAGGAGGGATCTTAGAATATGGAATATCAGAGCCAGGAGGGATCTTAGAACAGGGAACATCAGAACTGGAGAGATCTTAGAACAGGGCATGTCAGAGCTGGGAGGGATCTTAGAACAGGGGAAAGCAGAGCTGGGAGGGATCTTAGAACATGGAATGTCAGAGCTGGAAGGGATCTTAGAACAGGGGAAAGCAGAGCTGGGAGAGACTTTAGAATAGAGAGTGTCATAGTTAGGAGAAAACTTAGAAATTTAAAATCAGAAAAGACCTAATTTATAATCAACTTCCTCAGCTTTGCAAGATAAACTCATTAAAGGAATTATCATGAAGATGATGATGAGAACAATAACAATAATGACAAGCATTTCTATAATGCTTTAAGTTTGCAAAGCACATTATATTATAGTAGCTCATCTGATCCAACCATGGAACACAGGTATTTTTAATCTCATTTTACAGATGAGAAAACAGACACAGAGAAGTTAAGTTACTTCCCCAGGACCACACAATTTTTTTTTATAATTATAACATTTTTGACAGTATATATGCATGAGTAATTTTTTTATAACATTATCCCTTGTATTCATTTTTCCAAATTTTCCCCTCCCTCCCTCTACTCTCTCCCCTTGATGACAGGCAATCCCTTACATTTTACATGTGTTACAATATAACCTAGATATAATATATGTGTGTAAATCCAATTTTCTTGTTGCACATTAAGTATTAGATTCCGAAGGTATAAGTAACCTGGGTAGATAGACAGTAGTGCTAACAATTTACATTCACTTCCCAGTGTTCCTTCTCTGGGTGTAGTTGTTTCTGTCCATCATTGATCAACTGGAAGTGAGTTGGATCTTCTTTATGCTGAAGATATCCATTTCCTCAGAATACATCTTCATACAGCATTGAAGTGTACAGAGATCTTCTGGTTCTATTCATTTCACTCAGCATCAGTTGATGCAAGTCTCTCCAAGCCTCTCTGTATTCCTCCTGCTGGTCATTTCTTACAGAGCAATAATATTCCATAACCTTCATATACCATAATTTACCCAACCATTCTCCAATTGATGGACATCCATTCATTTTCCAGTTTCTGGCCACTACAAAAAGAGCTGCCACAAACATTTTGGCACATACAGGTCCCTTTCCCTTCTTTAGTATTTCCTTGGGATATAAGTCCAATAGCAGCAATGCTGGATTAAAGGGTATGCACAGTTTGATAACTTTTTGAACATAGTTCCAGATTGCTCTCCAGAATGGCTGGATTCTTTCACAACTCCACCAACAATGCATCAGTGTCCCAGTTTTCCCACAGCCCCTCCAACGTTCATCATTATTTGTTCCTGTCATCTTAGCAAATCTGACAGGTGTGTAATGATATCTCAGAGTTGTCTTAATTTGCATTTCTCTGATCAGTAGAGATTTGGAGCACTCTTTCATATGAGTGGAAATAGTTTTAATTTCATCATCTGAGAATTGTCTGTTCATATCCTTTGACCATTTATCAATTGGAGAATGGTTTGATTTCTTATAAATCAGGGTCAGTTCTCTATATATTTTGGAAATGAGACCTTTGTCAGAACCTTTAACTGTAAAAATATTTTCCCAATTTGTTACTTCCCTTCTAATCTTGTTTGCATTAGTATTGTTTGTACAGAAACTTTTTAGTTTGATGTAATCAAAATCTTCTATTTTGTGATCAATAATGATCTCTACTTCTCCTCTGGTCATAAATTCCTTCCTCCTCCACAGGTCTGAGAGGTAGACTATCCTCTGTTCCTCTAATCTATTTATGATCTCATTCTTTATGCCTAAATCATGGACCCATTTTGATCTTATCTTGGTATATGGTGTTAAGCCACACAATTTTTTTTCATATATTTGTAGTACTATACTTGGGAACCCAATTTGTTCTGGCTGCCCATTCCTCTGAAATTTTAATTGGAGAAAGTAAAAACAAAACAAAACAAAACAAAACAAAAAACCAAGATTCATAATAACAGCAGCTAATATCTGGATATCCAGCTTTACCAAGTACTTTGCATACAAAATCTCATTTAATTCTCACAACAAATCCTATGCAACAAGAACTAGAGGTTTTAGTAGTTTTATTTTAGGATTGAGGCTCATTCATTACCCAATTAGTAAGGTCCAGAGGGAGAACTTGAACCCAGATCTCTCTTGACACTCAATGTTCTTTTTCCTGTACTACATTTTCTTGTAGACAGAGAGGAATCAGTGATATATGAGAATTCGTTATTTCCTGCTACATAGTTTTGTCTACTCCTACAATTCAACTTAGTTTGATTCAATTTCCTAAACTAGGTGTTAGGGCTACAAAGACACAAAAAGGAAAGCAGTCCCCCCTCTCAAAAAGCTTTCTTTCTAATGAGAAGAAACCAGGCGTACAGAGAGAAGGAAATACAAATAGAGATGTCATCCATGGCTCTGGCCCCACATGCCCCAGGATCAGTATTAGGGGAATTCTCAATTCTTTGGCTCCTGTGTCTCACTCAGAGGTTTTTGCTAAATATCTCTCTTGTACTGAATATTTGCATAAAAGTCCTTTCCATGTGGGAATCTTTATCATTAGAGCCAGCTCTGGAAATTGCCATTATGTTCATACTTTTGGCGGGAGACAATCTCTAAAAGTGAAAAGTCCCAACTTGCACCAAAATCTTGGAATCTTTTCATTTCGTGACAAAATTGACAAGAAAATTTTTGCCTCAATTCCAGCAGATCTGTCATGGAAAGTGCCTCCACATTCAGAGAGAACTATAGAGACAGAATGTGAATCAATAGTATTTTTATCTTTTTTTGTTATTGTTTGCTAGCTTTTTTTTTTCTTTCTCATTTTTCCCCTTTTGATATGATTTTTCTTATACAGAATGATAAATATGGAAATGTTTAGAAAAACTGTACGTTTAACCTGTGTCAGATTGTCTGCTGTCTGAGGGGGAGAAAAATTTGGAACACAAGGTTTTACAAAGGTGAATGTTAAAAATTACCTTTGCATATGTATGGAAAAATAAAATACTATTTTAAAAAGAAATACCACAATATACATTCACCCACCCTGTGTAATGTGCTGTTGTCTCCAGAAATTGTCGATCGCTCTCTGGTCTAGAGGAGAGACTTCTCCCTCCAGAGAGCCACCTCAACTCTGACCTAGAGCAGAGACCCCCTATCTCTCCAGTGCCACTCTCTTTTATCTTCCCAGAGAATGGGCGTGGGACAATGCAAGGGCTTCTGGGAAAAATTACTTCAACCAATGAACTTGCTCCTCCTAAGCATGCAAGCTCTTCCCCAGGAGTTCACAAGTAAAAACTCCCAGTAAAGGTCAGAACTAGAGAATTGTTAAGTACCGACTTAGCACTTAGTAAGAACCTAACAACCCTGGATCTCATCCACCAATCGACTGAATTCATGAGGACTAAATGGATTTCTCTAGAGGTCACCATGGCCTTTGTATTTGAGGCCATTAGGAAACATCCCTAACCCTTCATTGTTCCTCTCTGACCTCTTCAGATAAAGTTGGGTTTTCTTCACCTTATTTGGCAGCTCAGGAGTTTAGAAGTCACATTCATTTTGGGATTCTCCCACAAGAGTTCTCTATACTTAACTATAATGGAGACTTTAAATTCATATGTAATTCCTAGGTGGCAACTTTTTGTTTAAGCTACCCCTTTAAATCATACTCATTTAAGCTTTGTCATAGGGCTAGTAAAGACTCCAGATTGGGAGCACTATTATGATCATTTCTTATGAGCCCCCCTTGTAAGCAGCCCTCCCTCTTTAGTATCCCTCCCTCCTTCCTTTAACCCCTTTCCCTTTCTTGTTCCCTTTCCTTATTACTCTTTTCCTTTTCCTTTTTCCTCTCCCCCTTTTTAATGAGGTGAGAGAGAATTTTCTGTTTAGCAATATGTCAATTATTTTCTCTTTGAGCCAATTCTGATGAGAGTAAGGTTCACACAATTTTCCTCTCCCTCTCTAACTTCCCTCAAATATGATAGGTTTTCTTTGCCTCTTTGTGGGGTGTAGTTTCCCTGTTTTTATCTCCCCTTTTCCCTTTTTCTGACACTATCCCTTTCCATTTCTACTTCCTTTTTTTGTTGTTATATCATTAAAATATGATCATTTCTTAACTCTTAACAAAATGGTTTCTGACTCAACTGAAACTGTTCCCTGTAGATAACCAATGATCCTGTAAATGCTACATCCAAAGCTTTTTCTTCAGTTTTCTGTTGCTCTTCTCAGCCCCATGCTGGCCACTCCACTAGTTCTATTCTCTCCGTTTTTATTACAATCCTCTCTCTGGTTCTCTTATCTGTCTTACCACTTCTCAGTCTCTTTGACCAGTACTCTGTCCCCCAAACTCTGTTCTCAGTCATTTTCTCTCTATAAATTAGTTCTCTGGTTCAATATCAGAAATGGATATGATTTCCAGATGGAAATGACACTAAAAGATGTATTACCCTAAGGACCATAGACAAAGTAACCTGAAGGGGGAAGCATCTTCAAGGCATTTGATGACAGACAATTAAGAGTCAGCTCTAGAAAGGAAAAGACCCTGGCAGGCCAGCTGGGGAAACTTCCATCAGGTAATACTGCAGCCAAGGAGAACTGCATGATGCTCTACAAAGAAAGAAAAGACTTTTAGAACCTAAAGTACTAAGAGTTGTGAATTATCTTTGCCACATATGTATCTAACATGTGTCCTTCACTAACCACTGTACTCTGTTTGAGCCCAATCTTCCCATGGATACTGTATATATTTGTGGGAGAGAGTACGCCCCAATTTCATGAGAAGACTTTTGTTGATTTCTTGCTACGCTATCATAGTAAATGCCACAATTAAATGTTAATTAAGTCTATTAGCTGATTGTCAATGTAAAACATATTGGTAGGGGTTCATGAGCAATAATAATAGCCACCCACAAGATTAATCCTAGAACTAGAGATAGCAGCTACCCTCTAGGGTACCTTCCTTCAAGTTGGAAGAATAGCCCAGAGGTGGTATTATATTTTGTTTTTAATCTATCTGTGTGCACATAGCAAGGAAACCTAATTAATCAAGTTTCCCCCACCCCAATTCATCTTGTAAAATCATGAAATGTAAAAGATTGTTAACAAATACATTGAGATGTAAGGTTTCACCTCTCTCAGACTTTTAAATAGCTTGCATTCCCTGCTGGTAAAGTTTATATCTCCCTATCTCTGTTACCTGCCCCTTATAACCTGTCATTCCATCAAGTAAATTGGAAAGATTCAGTTGATCAATCCCCTAACCACAAATGTAAACTATTAGAGAGCAAGTATTGTTTAATTTGAGTTTTAGAGACCCAGTCCCTTGTACATGGTAAGAAATTTACATATTTGTATATATATATATATATATATATATATATATATATATATATATATATATATATATATACTTGAATGAATTAACATAGTGTATAATTACATATATATATACACAAAACACACATCTATATATGTATGCATGTGTATATATGTATATACATATATATTTATATATATTTATGTGTATGTGAATATATGTGTAGATAAATGTGTGTATAAATAAATAAATATATATATTTATAAATTTATACACACACATATATAATCCCCCTGCCCAGCTATGACCCTTATGACCTGTGGGAGCTTAGCCAAGTCATTCTGTTTCAGTCTCAGTAGAAAGAACCCTGGATCGATTCAGTCAAAGGACATGGGTTCAGGTCTCATTTCTCTTACTCACTACTACATGACCCACAGCAAGCCATCTCCTCTTGAGGATTCACTTTTCTCACCTATAAAATAATAGCGCTGAACCAGATGATGATTTCTATGGTCCCATAGGACCACTGATTTAGTTAGAAGGGACTTCAGGAGTCACCCAATCCAACCTTCTCCCTCTAAAATCCCTTATAGAAAAATGGACAGAAGAATCCAACGACTTCTTTTTTTCATAGGGCCTTGGTGGGGAAGGTGGTTTGCAAATGTTAAAGCAATATGGAAACCTGAACAATCATCATTCTGGCATGTGGGAGTTTAAGAGAGCATTTGTTACTCTTTAATGTTAAAATAAGACCGCCACCTGCCTTTCTCAAGGATCTGAGTGAATGAAATAATGGTTTTGCTTTTCTCTGCTCTCTGAGTAATTCAGTTGGACAGATATTTGGAGTATCAATCAATCATTGCAGCACTGAAAAAGAAATATACTACACATCCTGTAGCAATCATACAAAAAAATGAAGTCAAGATTTCAGAGACTTGTAATTGTTCCAGTATTTTTCCCCAAGATTCCCATAGAATTACAAGCATGAAAATAGGTGTGAACATTGGTGCACTTTAAAAATTAATGAGTCGGGCCTGCCACGGGCTTAAGATTGGTATTGTTCAGGGAAAGAAGTTCCCATTCCCTGATGTTGTTTTGGGCTGAGCTGACCTTGTGAACCAAGTTTCTTTTCAGATGGGTGTATTTTTCCTCACTGCAAATTTCCTTCAATTCATTAGGAGAGGTTCTAGCCACTTTTCTGGAAGTCTGTGACCTTGGCTTAGATAGAGTTTTGTATACACCGACGATAAGTTCTTGGATCATTGGAGAAAGGCTCGGTTTATTTTTTATATTTTCTATTTTCAGTGCCCATGAGTGAGGTACCATGGGAAGAGTACTAAGTTCTAGAGTCAGAAGTCATTAAGTCAATTCAGTCATGTCCTACTCTTTGTGATCCCATTTGGGATTTTCTTGGCAGAGATACTGGAGAGGTTGGCCATGTCCCTCTCCAGCTCCTTTTACAGATGAAACACCTGAAGCAAGATTAAGTGACTTGTCCAGGGTCACACAGCTATAGTGTCCTATGACTGAATTTGAGTTCATGACGGGGAGACTCCTTGACTCCAAGCCCCGTGCCCCAGCCATTGTGTCACCTTGCTGCCCTGCCTCTAGTACCTTCTATCTATATCTTTTGGGCAATAATTTCATCTCACTCTCAGCTTCCTCAGCTTTAAAGTGAGAGAGTGAATGAGATGGACTTTGAGGTCTTTTATAGTCTTAACCTATGACTGCACTGAAAGGTTTTTTTTTTTTTTTTCCTCTGCCTCCTATAATAATCTCATAATCATTCATGGGGAATAGAAGGGAAGGGGAGGGAAAAGGAGAAGGGAAAATGAAGGGAAGTGAGGAAGAGGAGGGGAAAGAAAGAAAGGGGAGGGAAAGAAAGGAGAAGAAGGGAAAGGGAGGGGAAGGGAAGGAAGGGAAGGAGAAGGGGCAAGAAAGAGGAAGGAAAAGAAGGAGAGAGGGAGGGAGAGAAGGAAGGAAAGAAGAGAGAAAGAAAGGGAGGGAGGAAGGAGAAGAACAGAGAAAAAGGAAAAGAAGTGGCATTTATTAAATATTTATTCTATGCCTTTTATTATACTACCCAGCATTTACTAAGTACTAAGAGATACAAAGAAGATCCTACTTTCAGAGAATCCACTCTAATTAGGAAAACCATAAATGTAGGAACACTGAACTGCAGGATGGAGGAAAAGGCCTGGAGACCCCACTGCTACAGTTACAATGCTGATGGTAAAACCTGGAGTCCTTAGAAGGGGTCTGCCCCATAGAGAGGAAGGGGAAGGGAAGGGGGAGAAAGCACAGGTACTACATCCAGCTATGACCCTCCAGATGCTCCCAATGTGGTCTGGGGCAGAAAGACCTATTTTCAAACAGCTATTTAGGTAATTATATCAGTGAATTGAA